>NW_009736081.1:0-13595 GCF_000703405.1 Apaloderma vittatum | reverse complement strand
GCTTTAAAGTATTTACTGAATGTCTTACAAGGAACTTTCTTTTCTAAAACTGGAAATACAAAGAATTCCTTTAAGCCTAGCAGGCTATATTTTGTTTCCTTTTTAAATAATATATTTGGTTGCTACTGGCCTTGGAACTAAACTTCCTACCTTACCATAAAGTAGGACTATAAGTATCTTGTTAAGTTTCAAAGTAACAACTCATTTTTTCATTCTTAGTCAAGCATAATTCCTATTATAGCAAACACTGTGAGCTCAGACTTGAATACAGCCTACAGTCTCTAGCTAAAGGTATTAAATATAGAGACATCTTGAGAAATTCTCATATATGTATATCTTAAATGCAATCCTTTTAAGAATATTAATATTTATGTATATTTACTTGAATAAAATCCCAAGAGTATAGGTGAATAGACGCCTTTTTCAAAGATGGGGAAATGAAACATCAGATTGTTTCACAGCACGATATTGAACTCCTCTCTTCTGGGTCCTAGGTTAGCATTTGAACCACAGGAGGTGCATTATAACTTAATTGAAAAGGTGAAGGAAAACATATTAGTGCTCAACTCTGCGCACATCATCTCTCAGAATCCAAGCAAGATGGTTCCATCAAGCTTCTCAAGGAAATTCTCTCTTGTGACCTTTCTGTGGGCTATGGAATCTCAAGTCTTTTGCAGGTCCCTGACAGTTAACACCCACATGAAGGAAACTAACATTGGGTGAACAAGCTAAACGGTAGTAAAAAAGCATTTTTCTAAGCATTTTTATTTCATTTTTAAATTTAGAAAATGTGACCGTTATAATCTCAAACAATTGCATAAAATATTAACATCACTTCAGAAAAGCTCCAATGCGGTACTTCTCTCAAAAGAAAAATGTTATGGCTACATGTCCAATAGAGTAAGAGACATGGAGACGAGCTACAAAACCAGAGTGGAGGAAGGAGGGAAGGAAAAATACAGAATAGTACTGATACCATTCTTATCTTCATGGAAGGTCTCCAAACTGAGGCAACTACCGTGAAGTCTTGGCGTAATCCTGAAATTCTGGTTTACTCCTGATTTTAGAGAAATAGTATTCTCAGATTTTATTTTTTTTTTTTTCGGTACTGGATGATATGCTTTGCCGAGGACACTTGATTACCCCTTCAAGCTCTCTCAAAGGCCATCTAAGACCAAGTGGAGGTTGTGGGAATTCATGCTGTGCAATATCAGACAACTAAAACTCAATAAATGAAACGGGCCTCAGACACACTATCTCTATGTAAATTCTGAACAATAAAGAGAAGTCGAGTTCTAGTTTCCTTTTTTTTTAATTGAACCCTTTTTCCATGTATTTTCCTTTAATTATCCTTTATCACAAATAACCTTCCTGCTTAAGGCTTCACACGATGTTATTAGGAATGAGAAGATATCACTCACCTCACATTGCAAAGCAGATCAAACAAGAATGGCACATAATTACCATCCCTTCATCTTCAGTCTGCCTGTATCTCCAGACTACACTAACTCTTTACGGCTTTATGGAGAAACTTCAGCAGTATGATTATCGTAGCTATACACCTAAAGATTCTTTCACATGTTCCCGTAAATACAGTTGATGGATCACTGGCTAAACCTACCAAATCTAGAAATCTCAGTCAAAAGCATTGCATATAAAGAAATTAATCGTGATTGCTTTGAATTTTTTTTTTTTATTTGTGGCACCCATAGACAAATATTTTGTGCAGGGAACCTCAGCAGCTTCATTCCTTGAAGAACTTTTGCTCTGTTTCAAGAATCTCCAGCCCAACCTCAAATATTCATTAATAGAGGGTTATGTGTCATGTTGTGTGCTCACGTGAAACAAGGAATTATAAGTCAAAAAAGTTTTTGACCTGAACACTAAAGTTTCCAGTTAATAGTTTTCTTACAGCACTGTATTAATGTAATTCTATGTAATGAACAAATGAGAGAAAACATAACGACAGCTGAACCTGCTAACCCTCATTTCTATTTAATTCCTATGAGAAAAAGGTTTTACTCTGTGCTCCATGTCAACCAACTCAGGTTAAAAGCTTTATAATCTCTAGCAGGTGCAGCAAAATTAGCTCTTTGCTTTCGTATTTGTTGTGATGTACATCTCTGCTGCACTACAATATACCCTTTGCTGTACCAGTTTAAATATAATCCATACATGAAAGGCAGTGAAATTATACCAGCAAGAGTTTTCTGAAAGCAAGCAGTGTCAGAACAAAATGAAAGCAGCAAATAAATCCATCCTGCTCCTCTCCAGCTTTTTTAAACTTTCTCAAGTTCTGGGAGGTGGGAGAGAAACGCAATTAAAACAATTCACTAAGTGCTTTCTTTGCCACCTGCCATTCATTGAATACCTGCTGGTAAAAGTGAGTTTTTTACTTGCAGATTTGCCCTGATAGACTGGAATTATGAAAGTTCGTGAGTGCTCTAGGAGCCACACAAGGATAAATATAGATTCAATGTAATCAAATCAAATTTGGCAATAAAGAGGTAAAAAATGAATTACTTTCAGCTTGTCCCAAGGATATTTTTGTTTAACAGGACCAAGATAGTTTATGAAGGTAGTTTTGTCAAAAATGTAACACACGTCATACTGATCAATTCTCCTGTTACTTTGTTTACTATAGAAATATCAAGCCATTATAATTAAAAAATATATTTTATCCAGACTTTATCATAAATTCAGAGATGTTTTATGCAATGTTACCTTCATTAGACCTTCTAACTGTCACCTTTCAAGCTATTTAAGAAGAAGGTGGTTTATATATTTGCGATGTAAGTGTGCATGATTTATTCCACGTTCATAACAACATCCTCACTGGCCAATTTTAGTTAATACGACAGAGAAACTGAGACCTCAGGGGAGCTGCAGCTGTGACTACATTAGTGTTTTATATCAGATCACTCCTGCACTTCTGAAGTGAATGTCCCTGCTGTTCCTCTCCACCTTGCTGTGAGTCCCGTGACGGGTTTGGTTCCTTCTGAACTAAACTGACGCACGGATGGGGGTCCAGGAGAGTTCTCACTTCATGGGATTGGACAAGAGCTGACCTGAGGTAACTGATCTCCCCACATCCTACTCTGTTATTTTCAGTATGGTCACAAGATTCTCAAGAGAGGTTTTTTCTTTACATATTTACTCTTCCCGAGTTGCACTAACAGTGTAAATTGCTACACGCTTGTGAAATGAGGAGAGAATCTTTTAGGCACAGCATTGAAAATGCTAAAATGCAAATTCCTCACTAGACATCAAGAAAGAGTGAGAGGGAGATCTCCTTCTGAAGAATCAGTCACTACAATGGTAAGGTGATACCTTTGTGTAAACCCAAGGTTCTTGGGAATGGAAGGTTTGAACACTGAGTTTAATTATAATTTTTACTACCAGCTATTAACTATTACATTAACATTTTCTTTCTATTTAAATGTATCTTTTTCCTTCTTGCAGTTTGTAACTATAGAGAAAAATTGTATGTCCTCACAATGTGAGTATTCTTATTTTAATTAGAAAGCTTTTATAACTAATTCTTACACCGCTTACTAAAATTCACCTCATACTGCTGATTAAAGACACTGGAAAAGCTGTTATGTGCAGCATATCCGTATGTTATAAAACCATATGATCAGCTAGGTAAAACAGAAATGCTCTTTAAATGCTAAAGTATGTGTACAATTGACAGTGACTATTCATCTGACCTTATAAGCTAGAAGATTGAATTGATTCAAATTCAGAAGTCAAATACATAATACAAGTTACTTAAAAAATTTAATGTAATTACAGTCTCAAAGCTTATTTTACTGAGAAAGGACAATTCAACTGTAGTAGTCGATTTTCATTGTTTTTAGAACTGGCTTCTTGCATATCCGTGAGAGAAGAGGTGAAAATACGAACATCTGTACCACAGTTATGGCACATGAAACGGAAGACTTGTGTAAAAGCACAGGAACTATTCTTGGTATACACAGAACTCCATTGCTATTTGAAGACATTAAATAGAGGCATCATGTGTAGACGGTCATACTGATGTGGATTTTATTAAATTCACCTGAACACTTTTTTAATACAAATACTAATTTTACAAGCTCCAAGACCTGTGGCCAAAAACAGTGGCAAAAGGCACTTGGCACCATCGACAAACAGGGATAGCTTGGAAAAAAAAAAAGTCAGAATCAGCTAAGTAAAGCTTATAAACTAATTTATTTTATTTTAATATTCTTATGAACCAGTTTAATTCCATTTATAATGTCAGCATTTAGAATCCCTAGAAAAAATAGAGCTTTATACTATAACACTGGGCAGAGTTTCGTTTTAGTAAATCAGGGAGACAGAACATCTTCATTTCAGCAAGTCTTTCCTAGTAACACCTTTATAGGTCGTTATAAAGTCATTCTTTCAATTTACTGATGGGAGGCAAATCTAAGATAACCCTGTAAGGATTTTAATTAACTTTTGGTAAAAACATAGTTAGAGTCTAAAATGCAGTAATTTCAGGTGGAACTGGAAAATAGTGATTTCTCCAGTTAAAAACTTCAGGTCCATGACTGACTCGGTTTCTAAATCGTCCATACTGGATTATAAATGAAAACTGAGCTAAAGACATAGAATTATTGTTAACCCACTAGTAAGATGTTAATTGATTTTACAGACACTACACCAAAGATATCAATACAAAAAAATAAATGCAAAAGAAGTATCTTAAATGTACAAGTTTCTTTTAAACTTTTTTAAAAAAAAAAAAACTATGTAAAAAGTTGTGGGGGTTTTTTTTCCCCTCTGATGAAATGAGCTCTTTACATATAAATTATATTGTAATAACAGAGCTCCCTGGTGGAAAAGAGTTCCTTCTCCTGCTGGCAAAAATTAAAATAATCACAGATGGCTAATGATCAAAAATACTGACTGACAGCTCTGAAGTACAAGGCACAGATACTATTCTCAGAGCTACAATTTATTTATACTCAGAACTGGCTTTAGGCACCCACAAAATCTGTGTTCATGATGTCCTGTATAAAAGAGATCTTTTAGACCTCACTGCAGTTTCTCCTCAAGACTACACTGATCTCCAAAATAACTTCACCAATTTACTTGTGTTTCAGTGTACCAGTTATCTGAAGCAATCTATTAATAGCTGAGTTTATCATAGAATCATTATAGAATGGCCTAGGCCGGAAGGGACCTCAGAGATCATTTAATCTACCTCCCTGTCGTGGGCAGGGAGGCCTCTCAACTAGATTAGGCAACACATGGATACAGATTCCATGACTTTTATTTGCATTATACTTAAAATATATATATTGAGTTCATAGAAATACAGTACTATCCTTCAGAGTTAATATATTTCAGAAGTCAGTCAGTGCAAAGAAAGGGTCCTAAAACATGTTAGTTTCTCTTATTTGAATGATGGTGTACAAAGTGTCTTGTTTCTTTGGTTGAATTAAAAAAACCATCAGGATTTGGTTCTTGTTCCCATTTATGTTAGTTGAAACGTTTAGCTGATTCATCCCGAAGGTAGAGAAACTTACAGGTAATTTAATTTCTCAAAAGTTTCTTATTTATTACTTTGTGGCTCCCTTGAAAAGTGTGCTAAGCATTTTGTAAAGCAGAAATGTATCTCTGAATTCAAAGTACTGACTGCATTGTAGGCTCATGGTAGTTATAACTTTTCAGGACACATCCAGCTTACAGCATCAAATGTTTTCTATGATAATCTCTACCTTTTTGAAATGTAATTTCTAGCTCCTGTTACATCGGTGAAACAGGTGGAGAGATATTCCATGTCTGCTTAAAAGTTTTAGTAACAGGAATGCAAGTTTTAAATACCCCTGAATACTACCACTGCGTATTAACAACAATTTCTATTAAACATTTTGTGGGAAGGGATATGTAGATATGTTTCTACTTTGCCCATTTAACTTTTAGGTAGACATGAGAAGATGGTGCAAAAGGGAAAAGTGCCTTTGAACTTTGCTACTGATTTTATTTGAAAATCAGCTTCACCCTAAACAGGAATGTTTTCAGCAAATAAAATATATTATTTCATCTAAACACAAGTGTAGTATAAGAAATAGCCAAGCCTGTGACTTACTAACATTCCAGCAGTCACAAAGTCCTCCTCTGCAAGTTAGCTCGACAATGACTTCTTAGGGCAAAAGCTGGTACACTATGTTCCATTATATAACATGAAGTCAGCCATCAGGAAAAAGAGAAAAAAAAAAGAGAGAGAGAAAAAAAAATTCTAATAAGAGAGGCTTTAGGAGCTACAGGGGATCCATAAAAAAATCTTTTAAAGAGTAGGTATTCTACCCGCTTTGAAATTCAGTTACAACTAAGTGAACTATCACAAGAAAACTATTTCACTGAACTGAACAACAGTAAACCAAAACGAGGAGAAGTACTAAAAGCATGCCTGAGGCAACAGAAACTTTGGTGTTAATTTCCATTTCTTTCAAGTGCATTTGATGAATGATGTGACAAAAGAATCCTAATTAAAGTCGAAATCCTGAATACTAAATAAATTAGAAGTGCCACTACATTCATCTTCTACAATGATAATACTGCCACTTCTGCTGCTTCTCTGTGCCCCTTTGCTTACATCTGCGGCAGCAACTCAGCAAAGGGCACTGCCAGCACAGATGGGGGAATGGGTGCTCTTCCCCCAAATGGAGAGGTAATAGGACAGACTGCTTTGTTTCCCTTCACTTTGCACAAAGGAAGCCTATCAGGAGCGTTCCCAGTATTTTAAGATATTTATTTTTCCCCTCAAAACTTGACAAGCAACACTGCACCCTCTGGTCTTTAGTATCACCATGCAAGTTGCTGTGTTTATGGCCATTAATTTTGTACTTCTTTTATTACTGAAGAATTATTAAGTACACATATACTTGGGATAATATATAACCCTAATGGGTTGGAAAGCAACACTGCAGGGATGAAATTCTATGGCTTGTGTCACACAAGCCAGGAAAGACAATCATAAATGACCTTAAAATCTATGAATCTTTCAAGGAGCTGCCCCATTCAATAAGGAGGCTGGAACATGAATTATGACTCCCAAGAGACATCGTTTCCCTGCTCCCCTTTTGTTCCAGGGAGCAACTCTGAAATACTTTAGGAGTAGTTTATATCCCCAGTGTGCCCAAGCAGTAGGCTTGTCTTTTTCCATTCTCTTTCCACTCCTTCCAGAAAGAAAGCTGGCAGAGGAGGAGGCTCATGTATTCCCACCACAACTACACTCAGAATCTGCCAATGCAAACAAAAGTGATGCCTCAGTGTCTCCAAGTCCCATTTGTACTGTCTAAGGCCTGTGACAAGGGAAGTCTGAAAAACAGGCTGTAGTCCATCAAAAAATAAAGGGAGCCATGAAGTCCAACGTCCCAACTTTGTCAGTGACTGGCTGCCTGTTAGAAAAAGTGTAAAAACATGACAAGCATGTAATGATACTTCTCCAAATTATTCTCCCAGACCATAGCAATTTTTAGAAAGTTCTGATTTAGAGCTCATGCCTTTGTATTTAATATCTCATGATGTACTGCACACACGGAGAAAACACATGTGTCTGACAAGGAATACTCCAACCCTGCAATAGCACAGGGCACACAACAGAGTGGCTTTAATCTTCTTGCAGTGATACCACACTTCTTGGCTCTCTTTAAACCATGTAGTTTCTAAATGACTTAAGAGCCAGAACATCTTTCTTCTTTACCCTTTTCATTTGAGGTTCTAAATAAGTTTTCAGATTTGTTCCACAAATTCTTTTTTTCAGAGGATATGAAAGAGAGAATTACGTTAATGAAAAAGATAGATGGCTTGCTTATATCTGCCTGATACAGTTAATGACCTGATTTTACTTCTAATCTAGCTAGAGAAATTGTAATGGGTTACAGTTTTTAAAGTTCTGCAAGTAAAAATGCAGCTTGTGTACACCCAGCATATAATTTCCAGAATTCTTGTCAACATATGAATTTTGTAGCCCTAATTTTCTTCCATGAATTTGGAATTGCTGTTTTAGAAAGGATATTTCTTGATCCTAACTGTAATAATTTCAGTGATCACAGTAGGTTGTCAGGCTAATTATTCCGTACAGGTAGGTATATATAGATTTAATAAATTGCCTAAGTAGGAGAGACATGCTGAGACACATATTGTGTCATACTGTTTATTGAAGTGCCTACCTTAGGCAAAAAATGAAATTTTGCAGCATCAGCTCTTGAATTTTAATTCTGCATTCAGCTACTAAGAGTGAAATATTTTATTCTGGTTTCAGTCAAGAAAAAGAAAATTTTCACTCCATCTTTAAAAACACAGAAGAGAACTAATTGTCTTACTACTCTCTCACGCAAACACCGCACCGATACAGACATGAAACCTGCATTTTCCTGTATGCTTAAAGAAATGCCCACAGTTTCTCATTCAAGTATCAGACTTCCATTGTTCCTGGGTTTTTAATGTTGCTTTTTAATGTCGTTTTTTTAGTATTTGTCTTGCACAGTTGGTTACAGAAGAATAAGGTAAGCAAGAGAAATTTGAAACGATTGGAGCTTGAGAACTTAGTAATTCAACTACACGCTTTGTAACCATGAGATGAACAGAAGCCAGAAGGACTTCTCAAAAACAGATGCAAAAGAGGAAGTCGGAGATTTAACGTACTTTTTTTCATGTGCTGTCATGTAATACAATACACGAAGCCACTGCAAGCTTTGCTTTCTTAGGGCTAGACTAGATTGTACTTGGTCTTCATCATCACTTCGAGTTCATTATCACTGACCTTGATCCTGTCTGCCACTGTCTGCTGCGATCCCGGGAGATTAAGTGCCCAAAGGTTATCGACTTACATACATGTATATGAGTTGTCATCTCTGGATTCTTAATAATTGATTGTCAAAGCACTTTTGCACAATGCACCTTGCTTTTTTGGCAGAACGAGTGCCCTTTCTTAACGTTCAGCTACTCTTCTTTGGGGTACGCAAGTGTCAACCAGCGTGATAAAGCGTAAAAATACGAGCTTGTCAGCAATGACCTGGTTGGTAGCACTCAGAACCCTTGGCTAAAAAAGTCAGAGAAGGCTTTTCAAAGTACTCGCACTGCTTTTTTTCCTGAGACTAGTGAAAAATGTAGCACGAAGCATTGTGACAGGGAAAAATCTAGATATGACTGTGAATTTCAAAGAAAAATAACCTCTTACAGAGCTAGAGAAGAAAAAGGGCTTCTGGTCAATATTTTCAAAATTTATCTGAAATGAGTCGTGAAAATACTAGTGGGTGAAAAAAAAAACTTTAAAAAATTCAACCCATAATCTCTCATCTATATCCTATAAATGTATAAAGGAGTTCTTTTAGCCTTCTTCTTCTAACAGCTTTCATTAGTTTTGAAGGCTAGGGAGCGTTTCTTCACACTGGTAGTTTTGCCAAGGACTCAGCTAAAATTATGACTTAGGTTTTCTGTTCGGTTTTTTTTTTCTTTTTAAAAAGTTTATAAACTCCCTGTCTTCAGTGGTTTTACTGAAGAATAGTTGACTTGAGCTACTGAATTCGTGTTTAAATCACTACTGGTAAATACTAGATTACGTACAACTAGTAGCCTTGCATGTTGATCAGGTTTAGAGAGCAAGGTTAACCGAACATAGCTTGTAAAATGGGTTGCGTGTAACAGAAAGGTTACTTAGGTTGCTTAAGACAGATTAGGCTTTTTTTTTTTTGAGTGGCTTAGTCTCAGAACATCTTTTTGCGTCCTTTTGCATAGATGAGAATCATTTTTTTTACCAGACAATATTTTCTGGAGCTATAGTCACCGTAAGATAAATCCATAATGTACCGGACAGAGTAAGCTCTTCCTCTTGTGTAATGTTTCCCTACCCCTTTAAAGGCTTATAACATCTTTTATCACAACAAGGGGGAATTTGGATCTTTTATCAACTAGTTCAACAAAGCAATCCATTTAAATAATGTGCCTGGAACTGTAGTCTATGGAGATAATCAGTAGCTTATTAACCTTAATCATAACAACACATTATCACTATTTGGTTTCATCTTGACTAATTTGCAGAACAATGGGGAAGAGCACACTCAGCACGTAAGACTGCTCCTACTTCTTGGCACTGCATAAATTCAGTGACCCTCACTTGAAATGTCAGAGACTTAAGAAAAAGCTGTATCATATGATGAAGGAAGAAAGTAGGGGAAAAGAGGATCATGTAATCAGAGAGTTAGTTAAAAAGTAAACACTTGTTAAACCTCTGGACAAAGTGCGATCATCATCAAACAGACACCTAGAGCACAGAATAAAGGTCAGTTACCTTTATCGTGTTTGTGTAGCTTCAGTTAAACTAACAAGCAGCAGCATGTGCTTAAGGTCATAGTTAAACACTTTTGCCTTGATAAATGAGCTGTGTATTCAGCGCTTCCCTTTCAAGAGCATGGCCATATTGAAACTCTGATCTAAAAGAAAAAGACAGACATCACAAAAGGAAGCAATTTACCTGAGGATAGAAATCAGTCGGATGGTAGAAGGAAATAATAATAAGTCGAATAATAAAACAAGTCAAAACAACAACAACAAAACAGTTCACTTGAATTTTGTGGAGTGAAAGTGGAGAATTTTTTTTTCCTCCAGATTTGTCAGGATCACTAGAAATGCTTTGTCTTGAGTTATTTCAAAATTAAAAATACATTTCCTCATATCTGCGCTCTTCTCATGGAAACTCTAGTTCTTGATCCTGATGAACTTACTATTTCATGTGAAGGCCACCCATAAGTGTACTACTCAGGAAGAAATAAAGCCATAAGCCTTGGAAGAGATATAGGTGCATAGAGTCCATCCTGAAAGGAGTGAAGGTGGATGAATAAACTGCACCTTCTAAGACAAGCTACTCTGCTTTATAACAATTCCAATGAATTACTTCAAAAAAGGAAATTTTAGAGGAATTAAAATAATTAATTTCTTAGATAATGTAGGGCTTTTCAGTCAGAAAAAGTGAGCACTAGAAAAACTGCAGTATACATCTAAATAATACTCCAGTATAAAAAAATCAAGAAATTTTAGGTTCCCTATTACGAAAATATCTTTCCTAAAACTGTTCATATAGTAAATTTCAGGTGAAAACACCTCAAAATTTATTAGAACAAGTTCTGCTACCGTAAACTGAAGAAATCCAAATTCCTTGACCTTCTGCCTTTTCTCTAAATTACACTACAAGTCTGTAAGTATTTACTGCATTTAATAGTTATTGAGTCACAGTACAGCAAGTTTCCTTGCATGATTTGCAGTTCATAGAAAAATGTGCAAACTTCAGTTGGCCAGGGTTCACACAGAATAAGATTCTGCTACAGGGCAAGCTTTTTTTTTTTGTGATTCTTGGTTGTAGCTGTTTCTGTGATGGAGAAAATTGTAGCAATATGTTTATTCTTTGATAAGAGTGAATATGTCCCCGTGGACCAACTATTCTTCAGGTGTCAAACAGAAGCAAAAAGGCACAGTATGTCCAATAAATTCTATAAAAAATGGAAGAAGCACTTGTTCTTCCTTCATAACGCAGGTTTGATTCTTGTTGGTTCTTAGTATTGAACCAGAATAAAAAAAATGGGAAAAATTCATATACAAAAATTCATATACAAAATCATTTTGAAACACTGTAGTCCACTATCTGATATTAGAAGAGCTGAAAAAGAATTTAATTGGCACAAAGCATAAAGATTTTATACTGGAAGTTTTAAAAGAGGAGGAAGTAAAATAGAGAGAGGTAAGCATACAGTAAAACTAGGAGAAATAACAGACTTTAAAAAAGTTCAAATCTGAGGATGATAGGTAACTAACTTTAAAGTTAAAGCAAAGCCTTAGTCAATTGTTTTTGTCCAAACCCAAAACAACAAGGTTTAAGAGGGAGAGAAAGAACGGTACTTGAGTCAGACCTTATTATTTCAACGATATAGATTCACAATTCTGTAAATTAAATTATTGCCATTTTGTCTCACAAATGGGGCGGTAAATAGGAGCTCTACAGACCAAAACTTCTCTACATTGTCGCATTAATATCGAAGCTCTCTGCCTGAGAATAACTATGCTTTTTTCCTACGTGATATTGCCTTATCAGTCCTAGACCACATTGTGATATTGCAGTAAAGTATCTGGTAAAGGACTGCAGTGGTTTGGGTTCTAAATCTGTGAGGGACTAGACAGAAAAAAACAGAAATTCACATAGGTCATGATATAGATTTGAGATAGAAATGCCTCACACGTAGTGTACACGAAAAGACAATGATCTCACAAGAAATTGTAGCTCATCCCAGATAAATAACCTTGCAGATTCACGGCTCTAGAAGCAAGTATCAGTCTACATGTGTGTATTTTTATCTTCAAAATATTTAGTGATACTGCTTATTAATAAGCACAGATTCACATTATCTAAAACTGTATCTTCTTCATTTCACAACAGTGACCAAATTTGGAACTCATTTTACAAGGCTGCAGAATTTGAATTTTACTGAAGAGTTCTATGAGCAGATTCCCCCGTTAATGTAGATGTATTGGTCTGATCTGAAATAACACAGAAAATTTATCTGATTACTCTAGGCAAGTATTGCCCATAAACTTATTTGAGACTTTATCTAAAACGCAAGCAGACAGCATAAACACTGAAATTAGCTTTCTGGGTGTTATTTGGTATCTAACAGTGACAAACTATGAAAACATTTAAGTGTGGAAACAAAATCTGATCTTGTCTCATCCTCTTAACTCAGTCTTTTACCATACATTTTTCTTATGTAGTTGAACAATATGGATTCATGATAAAATTACAACTTCTTCACTTAATAAAAAAATTATGTTTTTATTCAGTGTTTATGTTGATATCTTAAGTATTGTGCACACTGCTGTGTAGTGACAAGACCAAATGCACTTTGGCTTAGTTTCAGTATAAAAATTAGAATGTGTTGATTTTATTTCCACTCTGGCAATATATTTGAAAGCATGTTAATGAGTATTAATGTCATACGCTTCGCCAAAAGAATTCCTGAAGTTAGACTGTTATTTTATGTGCACTAAGCACCAGTAAGGAGTTGAAAACATGTTTTGATAAGTACTTTATATCTTGTTAGCCAATAGTTGGATACAATTGAAAAATCTACCTTGTGTACACACAGACACTAAGCTGTGTTTTGATAAAATAGTAAAGCTAGTAGCAAAAGCAACTGAATTCCGATTGAACTTATCAAAAATATCCAGACAAAACCAGAAGCTAATTGCTTCTGTTATTATTCAGTTGAAGAATTTTCCAGTTGTCATGATAAACATTCTTGAGCTTTCATTTGGATTATTTTCAGAAATCCAAACCAGTCTAAACAATTAATTACATGGAAATCACTATGAAACATTTTATGTTTCCTTTAACAGAACATTTTACATCTTTTTCCCTAACATTTTTTTCAATCCCATAAGAGACTGAATTAGATGAGAAATGGAAGCTTTTCTTTCAGAATGGCAGCTAGACAACGGAAAACAGATGCCAATTATTTGCCAGTGCCTGTGGTAGATCAAAATATTTTATGACATTTACTTTGCCTTACCAAAGCTGACATTGATGTTGGAGA
>NW_009736080.1:14582-23635 GCF_000703405.1 Apaloderma vittatum | reverse complement strand
GGCGCTGCCGCCAGCTCCTGCCCCCTCTTCCCTCCACCCCCTTTTCCGTTAAAAACCACCCAAAGCAGCTCCGTTTTACCGAAAAGCGTTCCGGATGAAACGCGCCCAGCAGCTACCGGCAGGAAGCAGAGGAACAACGCTCTCGGTCTAAAGCAGCACGAGGGGGAAGGTGCAGTCTTGCCGAGCCCAGCAAAGGGCCAGGCCGGGGCTGGAGGTGGCCAAGGGCGCTGCCGAGGCACCCGTGCCGAGCCCCTCGGGCACTGGAACAACCCTCATCCGCGCTGGCTCTGCACACCTGACCCAAGGAGCGGGCCGGAGCCCCAGGACGTGTCCAGCCACCGCAGCCATCACCCCCAGGACGTGTCCAGCCCCTGCAGCCAGCACCGCGCAGAGCCTCCCGTTCTTGGCCAGATGCGACCTCGCCGCTTCCCTCCCCACCCTTTTCTGTCAAAACTGCTGTCCAAGAGCGCTCGCTGTCTGCACCAGCATCCACCTGCGCCTCCCTACCTTGAGCCTGAGCCACCCAGCCACAAGAGAACCACGATATGCACCAGAGAATTTCTAAATACTGATGATAACTGGGTAGAGGAATCCATTTAATTTCATGATGAATTTCTGTCGTACAGTTTAACCGGTACTTCCCGTAAAGTGTCTTTACTACAGCAAAATAAATAGGGAGCTCACATGCAGAGGAGTAGTTTACAATGTACATTCCCAGCCCTAGCAATGGGCTGCAGAGTCTTTTCAGGAATACTGAGCTAGCAGTGAGCTGTCGACAAAGAGAGATAATTCCTGATACTCCAGCTGTCACCAGAGCACAGCAGCCTGGACTCCACTTTAAAATAGGATTTCAGTTAATCCCTCTGATTCACAAGTAACTTGTTCTTAGATACTATTTCATAACCTTTCGTGTCCCACAGCTGCCCTGGGACCAGAGCCTCCCTCTCCTGCAGCAACGCCCAGGACCAAGGATGCCGTAACGGAGGGTTCACCAGCCCCTGCCGAGCCCAGAACTGACCCAGCATCTTCCCAGCTCAGCAAGCGACACCTCACAGCACCCTGTGCTCGCCCAGTCTGAAGTTTTAAACCCTGGAAAGAAACTCAGCAGTTTCTACTGGGGCAACTGAACGACCTTACTTTTAAGCAAGAGAAAACTATTGACCTGTTTTAGGGAGAGATCATCTGCCTAATAAAATATTGACAAGGTCTTGAAGCAGTCTAGTTACTCAACCATTAAAGTGCAAGTTTCTGTGAGGGCTGCTCCCAGTGGTGTTGCTGCTCAGGCCATACTATGGCTAGGAGCAAACCCCTCCTTGCTTGCTAACTTTTAGGTGGTATGGAAATCCATCTTACCTGCCTTATGGGGGATTCAGAGGATTTGTTGGCTGAAAACACTCCCACTTTGGTGGCTTGATAACAAGATGGCATCTGAATTATAGATACTTTAGTAGAGCTGCCCCAGAGAGTCCTTCCTAAGTACTTAATCACTACAAGGCTCACTCTGCAAAGAAAAAGACATTGTTACCTGGGCTTGCACCTGAACAGCAACCAGCTGTGTCTCCCGGAACAGAGAGAATGCAGCAGCAGTCACAATTATATTCACATCAATCATTAACAGTGTAACAAAACCCAGCGCCGAGATCTTTAGGAACTCATTAACAAGGCCGTAACGTACACACTTTTATTTAAACACAGCAATTTACACAACGGCTAGAAGTCTGGGGTTTTCCCCTCACCCTCAGGAAAACCTGTGTACCTGGATATGAGAATTAGCACCTAATGTTTATAAAGAAAATAGAGACACTACAGTATTATTTACTGCAAGCACTGGTCAGATTCTACACAATCTGGGTACAATGACACATGGATACATTAAATAATCTAATTTCTTGTGATCATCTGATTAGCTCACTGCTTTCCCTCAGCAGTGGAGTTGTGGGTAATTGGTTCTCTCCGAAACACGACGAATGCATAGTTCATAAGGCTAAATAGACTTGACAAAAAGGGAAAAAAAAAAAAATCACAGTTGTGGTCTGAAATTATTGCAGTGCAAATTTAAAATCGCAGTGTTTTTAAAGCAGTGGAACATAATAAAGAGGTAGCTACTTCCCTCCTTGATAGTAAGAATTTAACATTGCTCAAAAGTATTCAAGCCAAGTACTTTATGGTAGATATCTCAGGTACACAAACGAGTCGTGGCAGACTGGATTAACTGGGAGATCCTTAAAACGAAATACAAAATGTTTCACTGGCATAAAAAACCTGTATTGCAAAAAGGTTACTTTTTGTGGAATGAGCTATTATTTGTAACTTGAAACACACCTATTCAAGTTTTTATGACATAAAGCCATACTGACCTTAATGGTAAATACTTTTTGCTAAAGGGGGGGGCACTAAAGCTCAGACTGATGTTTCATGAAATTAAAGTGCACTTTTCTGCTCAGAGCAAGGGCTCACGCTTCTACAAAGCAGCCTCTAATTATATGAACTTATTTATCTACCAGGGTTGTCAAAAAAGCAAGCAAGACGTAGCCTGCTGATGGCAATTCCCAGGCCATGCCAGACAAGGAAGCCGCTCTCGGTGTGACTCTTACACTATCTCCTCCCTTCCCCCTTTTTGTCCCACATGATGCACTTGTTAAGACAAATGTTATTTCTGAAGCCTGGCTCACCATTCTCTTCCGAGGGGGTAATATCAGCACTCGTGCACCACTGCAGGCTGTCAGGTGTAATGACAAAGCACAGAACATTTACATGAAGAAAAGTCGTATTTTAAATAGCGCTTTTTTTTTTTGCAGAGCAGATTTCAGGATGAGCGTCCGGTGTTCAAATCATTACAACAAAATCCTCTCCGACTATAATTCTTCGGTTATGCCATCGAGCTTATTGAAACACTATCAGTGTACTTGCCTTTATACTGCAATGTGATTTAACTGAAAGGTGCCAAAATGAACACTTTTATATCATTTTCAGTTACACACAAGATGTCATGCACAGTTGAGACATTAGATTTTAAATCTATTTACAATTTTACATATTTTACAATATATATTTCTTCTTTACAGCTACAGAATAAATTCACACTAACAATAGTACCTTTTGAGTTTCTGCTGTAACTCAAATTCAAGTTAAACTAATTATTAAAAGCAAGTAAGTGCATGCCTAGAAGGAAGCTTTCAGGAAAGATGTCAATGGACTAGTGTTGCTTAAAAATTACACTGGTTTGTGTAGAAAATTTAAATTCAGTTCAAAAACCCACAAAAGCCTAATAGAAATCTACTTGACTAAAATAAATACAATTCACTACACTTAACCAAAGAAATGTACCTTAAAAAATGTACTGATTTAAGCTCGTCTGATCTTTAACCTTAAATTTACTTCCCTTCCCAAGTAGCAGATAGTACTAGGTGAGGATAATGATGCTTTTCAGAGTTAACACTGATAATTATCCTGCATAAACCTGAGGCTGCAGTGGTGGGGGCAGCTTGTCATTCTCCACATTTTCAGAGTCAATAGCTGCTAAGGCTTGATTTTTTGGTTTTATCTCTAATGGGTATTTCTCAACAATATCTTGGACCTCCTTTGTAATTCCATCAGTCCAATCTATTAGGTCTTTCTCAAGCTTCTTGGCTTCATTGACAATTCTTTCCTGTCTTTCATTCAACTGAGACAGGAGATCTAAGTTTTTATACATTTGCTTAACACCCAGGCAAACATCAGGTGAAAAACTGTCAGATTCTTGCTTCTTCGGGGATGTCTGACCAGTCATAAACCGATCAAAATCTTCTTGGCTTAGATTTAAAGACTGAGCATCCAGTTTCTCAATGAAGGCCACAGCACAGCACTACAAACAAAACAGAGAGTGAGTATCGCTGCAAGATAAAGACTGGAATGTACGTGTTCAATTTTTTAACCTGCTGTTAGATCAGTAAATGATTATTTTATTTAATGCCTCAACGGTTGCTCCTAAAGAGCTTTTCCAGGAGTTAACTATACCAGGCAGTTCATACGCCTCTTTCCCCTCCCCAAAGTCTGAAGAAGCGGAAAACTCAGAACAATGCAGGGAGACACCACTTCAGCTGGACAGCACCAGCTCGCTGGGTAACAAACCTCAGGATCGCTGCGCTGGGGAGGCGAGAGAACAAAGAACTACAAGAGCACTACGTTAATAATCTGATCAGCTCGCTCTCCGTTTGCTGAAGGAAGCAATGTCAAACACCCTTCTTACCTTGTGGATTCTTTCCTCCTACTGAAAGAATTTGTTAACATTCCAAGTGTTCAACCACATATTTTCCCTTGAGAATTGCTTTACAATGAAATACAGAAAAGCCAAGTTCATAATCGTAATTCCTTCTAACATAAACAAGCACAGCAGCAAATGCCTCCCACAGAGCTTTAAAAAGCCTGTTTGCCTCCACACAGTAATGGCCTAAGATCTGCAGTTCCTTTGAGAGATAAACTCTTAAAGGCTAAAATGGGGAACTCCACACGTGTAACATCTGCCCAGTCTAAACTGAGGATTTTAGGAATAGAAAATGCTTATCTCCTTACAGAACAAAGTTATATCCAAATCTGAGCATAAGATTCATCAAATAAAGGGTTTAATATTATAAACGAAGCAAAGCACTGTCTGGTTTGAAGCAGAGAAGAAAGAGAGAGGAGACACAAAGCAGAAGAGCTTGCTGCACTCTAATCTCAAGCACTGTGTGAAGATTGGTTTTAATTTTCCTTCCATGTTACACTGTGTTTGTCTTTACTGGAAATTCCTACATCCAAATAAAAGACAAACTTGTATAAAACATCGATGCTATTCCAGCACTTACCAGGTTGGTAAAATAGTAGCCGTCTTCTCCTGTCATTAACCTGCTTGGGTTACAGAAGCGTGTTATATACTGGATGTTGGACTGCAGACGGGGGGGGTTTCCCTTCAAAACAATGTATATAAGTGTTGGAAGAAAGTCATCAGCAGAAGCTGGTTCATTTTTTGTGATTTTGATAGCATTAAATATATGCTTGCTGCACTTGGTGATGCACGCTAACTTATCACGAGGGACACGTTTTGAATCCATTTCGATAATATCTGTAAGAGAAAACGTTCTCACATCATTAAAACCGTATTAATCAGACACCTGAGTAGGACACTTATGGGACAATGGTAGCATCATTTTTATCTGTGGTGCTTGCTGTTCCATAAAAGTATCTGTTTATTCAACATTTTCTTGGTTCCATCTAAGTATTTCAAATAGATTAGGGAAGCTTAATCATTTCTGTGACTGAAAACCCGCTACATCGATACATCAGTCCAATACCACCGAGACCACTGAAAATCCCAAAGCCTGGACACCCTCTGACAACAGCAGAAAATAACCCCTGTGAGCAAGAGACAGGAAGTTTAGAGCTGGAAATGCGAACTTCATCGTTCACAAACCTGTAATTGCTTTTACAACCATATCGGAGACTTCTGGAATCTCCTCATTGACAGGAACACACAGCATTTGTGGTGTTACCCAGTGCAAAGCCCTAAGATGAGAAAAAAAATAAAAGTTAAACTGTTCTGTGCCAGCAACATTCAGGTGTTTGAAACCAGCTGCTTCTTGAATTCAAGGCACAAGGAGTGCTTTGTGTAAATGAGGCACAAGTCCAGCCAGAGGCTAGTTTACTCCACTGAAGTAATTTATTTCCAGAAAAATCACTTTTTTGGCTATAATTTAGCTAAAGGAAACCAATTAGTTTTCCTAGTGTAGCAGCTTTCACTATTCATCCTATTTATTCCTTCTGATTCTTAAAGTGTTTTTAACCCTTTCTGGTTAAAAAGCTTGTGTGCAATGCGGAAGATTTTAACATGCTTGATTTGAAGCTCATTTACAGGACTGTGAATCACTCAACCATTTTTCTTTTAAAGACTTACCTGATTCTCTTTTGGACAGCAAGATCTTTCTTCTCATCATCGGTTGTTTCGGGGCAAAAGACGTACTTGTACTGCCGGGTCATAATGTATTTCTCAATCTGATCCATTGCTTTCTCAACTTTTTCAGGGGGCACTGAAAGGTACAAATCCCACCCCCACCACAGTGAATAAAGTATTCCATGGCACTTTTGTATATTTACCGCACTCGGAGCTATTACCACCAGATGAGTATTACTGATACGAGACGACCTGAGTTTATAAGGAACAGATACACTTAAGAGTATTTTCACTCTCTGCAGCAGAATTAAAAATACAGCGGCGAGAACACCGCAGCGACGTGCCAAGGCAATGACATGCACAGGTTCACAACGAAGCACACTCGTTTGGCACGTTCAACACACAAATTAGGTTCAGCTGCTTGCAGCTTACAAGAATATTTCTCAAAAATAGTCTTTGAGAATAAATCTAGTGAGGTCTTCCAAGTCCTCTGTTCCTGTTTATGTCTAAAGAAAAATCCCAGGGTATGCTTAAGCTGTGCCACTTACACACCAGGCACACAAAGGCAGTCGACAACAGGAACAGTTCCCTCTCGCTGGATTCTTGTGCGTTACGGTGTGGCGTAAGCCTCACGGCCTGTTAATTGGGTTGAGGCTACACGTTCAACTTCAGTTTTAAACTAATAGTATTGAATTTAAAACAAGAAATGAAAACAAGCGAACCACATTTAATTAGGAGTTAAGAAAAGCCTGTAAAAACAAATAATTTAGACTCCAAGACTTTGCAGAGCTGGTGCTGCTGGGAATAGTTTTAACTACAATATTAGAATTTGGTAACAGCGTTTCTGAAAGCCACTTAGGAATGCGTCATTTTTACTTGAAAGTGCAAGAGACTTTATCCTCAAGTCATTACTTTTTCAGCGGTAAGATATGAGGAAGAGGAACATGGTACCTTTCCAACGTGTCTGTAATTTGTCTGCTACATTTTGATAGAAGTCCTGGGCACACTCAGATTGCTCCTCAATGCTTAAGTCCTGTAACAGAAACCTGATTAGCTGTGCAAGAAAGGGCAGCACTGCCTGCGGTGTTTGGGTTTTGTTTAGGGAAAAGTGTCCAGCTGCAGTAACAGTCTGAGAATGCAAATACATAGTCAGAGGTGTTTATGTTGGCTAAATTATACTCAAAAACATGAGAAACCGAGATATGCTGGCTCTTTACCATGTGAAAGACCTGGGTTTAGTTGCTGACCAGCTCTGTACTAGCAGTGGAACAGGACAGGTACAATGCCAGTTTCCCCACGCACATCTCTGAGTAACAGTGACAAAATAACATGGGCTATTAAGTAGAATGCTTTCTCCCAATTTTGTCTCCGTTTTAAAAAAGATATATAGTATATAAAAAAAGAACATAAATCATAATTTGAAATAATATCTATAAAACAAATGTTTCTAATTATAAAGTCACTACGAAACAGATTCACGACGTTACTTGCGAAGCAGCATCACTTTTTGGGCATTAACTGAACGACTGAAAAACATAACAGAGGTTTGAAGGGTTAAAATCAACTTTACTGATCAAATCGCTTTTCAGCATTAAATCGCAGCATAAAACTATAAATTAAAAAAAAAAATGGAAAAAGAACTTGGTCTCTGAATTCTCTACGGCCAAAGCCAAGACAGTTACCCTGAACACAAGCTCTCAGCCCTGATGGCAGTGCCACACTTTAGGTCTGGTTTATCTGTAGCAGCAAACTGTATGTTTTGAGAAATGCTTCTTTCTGACTATCACGGAACCAGGAAATGCGAGCACCTCCAGCGTTTGTAACCAATAACAACACCACGCCATTTTCACAAACCCTACGCTCAGAATGAATCAGTTCTAAAAGAAAAAAACCAAACCACAAAACAAAACCACTTCAAGATGTTTTCAAAGTGGAGGGCACGCTAGATTCCATCACAGCTTCCCTTAATTTCCAGCCCAATTTGAGGTTATAATTTGAGTAACTACATACTAAATAGGAAAGGCAGGGAAAGGAAAAGTGTGCCAAATACTGACTCATTTCAACCATAGGTGGCACTACAGACACGTCAATATTTCAAGAACATTAACTTTTCCAATGGAGAACAAAGCTGTAACCCTTATTCCATACTAAAAGAGAAGAAAAGCACAGTCAAGTTCCCCTTCCCCAAAGAAAAGGAGACATGTGGATTCACATCGTCTTATCTTCTAACTTTTTAATCTTAAGGTATTTAAAAACTCACTAAGTAACAGAATTTCCACAAGTAATATTTATCTAGAAAATCGTACATTCAGCAGACTAATTTATCTGGGATTTATTCAGAACCGATTTATTTGGGATGCAAATGAAAGTTCTCTCAATATACCTGAGACGCTGGGGTTGAAAGTCACATACCAAACCAAAAAGCAAGCCTGTCACTACATCTTCATCTGACTAAGCCTAACAGCTGAAGACTCCTGTACACAATATCCAAAAAACCAAACTGCTGGAAGAAGTGCAGCATTTTCTCCATCTCCCACTAATTTCCCCCTTTTATTCACGCAAAACGCACGCAAAACTTACCCTTTTATGATTCATTGTGTCCAAAAACAGTTTACATTGCTTATAGATATCTTGTCCAGGCTTATGATATGTCTTGAGAAATTCTATGAATTCCTTGGATACTCGGTCTGTCTCGATGCTAGCCTGCCTGTTTATAGAAGGGCTGGGAGCCTTGGCTTCTTGGATCTCTGCTGGGAAAATTTGGGCACATCACATTAGCTTTTTTACGTTGACGGGTCAGTTCAGGAAACATTTTAATGTGTCTTTAAAATTTCAGGTTGTTTTTTAAAACTGTGCAGATGAATAAGCATCAATTTCTCAAGCTTTACCAGTGAGATGCTGGGTATTACTGAACAGAACTCTAGGAAACTGAGTATTCCACTGAAGTGAAACATTTATAGCCACACACTCATTTACACTAACAGTCTTTTTGTATTAGCAAATTACTGTAACATTGGTTTGCTTTTGCGTTTCTTACATTTTCATTCCCAAGTAAGGTATCTCCATAGAAGATCAAGACTTCCAGATGGGATTCTAGAGCAGTTTAAGATACCGGAGTAGTCCCTTTCTCATCCTCTCTCACCTTTAC
>NW_009736080.1:0-14551 GCF_000703405.1 Apaloderma vittatum | reverse complement strand
TTCCTGCTCCTTCGTTTGCACCAACTCAAGCGTTCATTCAACTGGCTCACCCACTAGCTCAACACCTTTCGGGCGCTGCTCGTCAGCAATCAGGGGGGTTTATGGGGTTATTTTGCAGCTCGACCAGCTCCCCACGCTGGCTTCCCACCAGGGCACAGCAGCAGCAGCACAAGGCAAGGAATGGGAGCACGAGGCGGGCACAGGCGCCACAGCCCTTGCTGGGCAGCAGATGCCGGAGAATCGCACCCGCAGCGTGAATGAGAACTCGGCTGTTTGTGTTTCAGGAAGAGCTGAAGCACCGTGCCTGCTCAAGGAAGAATCTGCTTGGCACTCCAGATGGAAGTAGGGACACAGACTGCACACAGCACTGGCTGCAAGTTTTATCGAGCTGGAATAACAGATTTTTTTTACTTTTTTTTTTTTCCCCACACCAACACATTGGATTTTCCAAGGTATGTGTTTGGAAGTTAATTGTAACTGATCCAATGCCTTCACTACCCAAGTTTACTTCACCCACCTTTCAACTTGCCAGCCAACCCTGTTCAACATGAGGGATTGAATAGAGATGATGTAAACGAACATGACTAAAAGCAAGCAGCAAAGAGACAGAAAACATGAAAATATTCATGGTCAACACAGCACAAACATATCTTTCAATCTGAAAATACTAACATGCACAACAACAACAAAAAAATCCTTGTTTCCAGTAAGCACACATGCAGAGCTCCAAAATAAAAGGAAATAAATGGGATTGGTATATTTAATTTGGTATGGTTTTGACCTGAAGTAGCTTATAGGGGTTTTGTTTGATTGTGTTACTTGCTTGTAAAGAGATCCAGCACTATAGTGTACTCAAAGCCCTAGGATGCAATGACTAACAACACTGATCACCTGATCAAAGCACAAGACTCTACACTCCAGCACAACCTTCACCAGATAATTGTTTGATCAGGTACCATTAGAACATTTACGGCATTTAAGAGATAAGAATGGAAAAAGTTTTGCAAATATTTAAGTTCCAGCTGCAGCAATCAAGATAGAAGGTGCCAATCAATGTCCTTCCTCGTTACACAAGAACACTTTTTCCAGAGGGGATTTCTTGCACAAGACGCAAAGCCGAATGCCTGGGCAGTGCTCAGGCTGAAGGGCAACCATTCCTGGATGTCGATCCAAATTTCAACAGTTTATACTGCACAGCAAGTCGAGGGCACAGCTTTGCAGTAACACACACAGAAAGAAGGCTGACTTCTGAAAGGGTAGAATTCTGAGGTATTTTCCCTGCAATTAAGTACTGACTTCCCTTCAGTTACTTATTTCAACACTAAGTTCATCACCTTAGAAAAATCATGAACCTTATTCCACTACATGATTTTTCATGAACACAACATGATTTTTCAGTCACAGATTTAAAATATGTGGGTTTTGTGGTTACTAGAGAGATGCAGACAATCAAGGCAGATTATTGCTAATATAGGCATTAAAAATAAGAATTGGAATTAGCTTCCTAAAGAGTCACACCAAGAACTGTGTGTAGTCATTCAAATGTTGCAGCTTCATTAATCTCCGAGTTGAAATCCTGACTTAAGGAGAAAGAATCAGTACAATATGCACTGATAACTAAGGACTACAGGAACAAATGTACCTTCAGCAACAAAGTATTTCCAGCTTGATTACAGAAAAAAAAATTCCATCTCAACAAGTTAAAGGGAACCTAGCAGAGAAGATAGGCCACAGTGAAAAGGCAGTATGCAAAGAGTTCAGAAAGGATCACCTTGACAAAGAATAAACACTATTCATACTAAAATCTTTCTCAAGGCGTTCTATAAAACCGCTAGTTGTCACAGCAGAACATGAACACTCCAGAGAGTCACTATGGTTGTGCCATCGTCATGGATCCGAGTCCAAGTAAGGAATGTGAAAATCATGTTGTCCTCAGCTCTGCTACACTCACCCATTCCTCAGCCTCATTTAATTTGCAAAACGAAGAATGGTGCATCTTCAAATTTCTGTAGTCAGCAGAACACATCAGAACGGCAAACAAATGACATAGGACGAGATCCTAAAGCTCTTTGTATCAAGGATTTTGGTGTCCTCTTTGGTTTAAGTGAAACCAGTATGTCTTCTCTCGATACAAAGTTGTCTTCTTGATTAATGTAACAAACATCTGGAGATGTTTTGAGAAGGCAAAATTCCTTGGGAGTGTGAACTGAAGTAGTTTCAGCTCATAAACAGACTCATTACAGCAACCTGGAATTATTTTCTGATAAAAATAGGAAGCAGCACAAAATCTAGCCACTTCTTAAAAAATTCTTTTGGTTTTTTTTTTTGAAACTTCATAATCCTTCAGATGTCACACTAAGGTAGAGATCAAAGAAGCTTCAGCTTTATTCCTACCCTCTCCCTTTGGAAAAGCAAAGATTTGGTTTAGAGATTTAGAGATTCAAGTTCAAGATGCAAGACTTGCTTTTTTTGTCATCTTCATATTCAACAGCACAAGTTACAACTGGCACAACCCTAGTTTGTATTTTGCAAAGCCCAGCTAAGAAATAAGCTTACTAAAATCAAGCAGACAGCTTGCTCAAGCTGTACTGCATTACCTTCAGTAGGGGAAGCCAGTTCCCAGGAGGGAGTAAAAATCTCCTTCAAATCCCTGAGAATGTTATCAGCATTTCGCTCCCTCCCAAGCTGTCCTTGCTTAATGATTTTCTCTTGAGCCGCTGAAATAAATGCAAAAGCAAGCAAGACACCAAGAGCGGGAGCATGTCAGGAGAGACAGTGAATGGGATAAAAAAAGAAAATACGGAAAGTGAGATGAACGAACGTAAAAAACCAAAATTTCTTAACACGTAGCTAAATCCCTCATTTAGCCAGCTGCTGCCCAAGCACCACGACATAGTTAGAATTTCTTATTAAGGAAATGCCTCATCTCTAAGGCTAAGACACAATAATGTTGCTTTTTCTTCCGGAATACCTCCTCTGCAGTCTAGCATTTTCCACTTTCCACCCGTGTAAGCTATTGCTATGCAAAGACACGTGCCGTTAATCATTCTTACTTGTAACCCATGCTGTGGAGCAAATGCTCAGCCAACCACAACCCACATAGACATAAACACTGCAAGTTTCCTTCACATTTATTTTCACTCAGAGGCACCCTGCTTACACATACTGGTTTTTCTATGAAAGTTGTTGAAGTGACCCCTTACGGCAGCATCACCTGACACTTTCTATCAGCATTTCCAGCACACTTAGACAGATCAGTTTGTCTGAGGTGACTGAACCAGTAACTTTTCTTCTGTTTTCTTCTTCTGTTTTCTTCTTTCGTCCTAACCTACAGCATCACATTCTGGTCAACCCACGAATCTTGCAAGAACGTGTGTATGTCCTGGTTTCGGCTGGGACTGAGTTAATTTTCTTCCCAGTGACCGGTACAGTGCTGAGTTTTTGATTTAGTTCAGTATGTTTTAGTTGTTGCCAAGCAGCGCTCATCCCAAGTCAAGGACTGTTCAGTTTCTCAGTTCTGCCAGCAAGGCAGTGCACAAGAAGCTGGGAGGGCTGCAGAACACCCTTTGGGCAAGTTCGGGGCAGCTGCCAGCGGATATAAAGTGGGGGGAGTTGGCTGGGGATTGCTGATTGTTGTTTGAGGGCAGGCTGGGCACTGGGCAGGGAGCAATCGCATTGTGCATCATTGTCTGCCTTGGGTTTTATTTCTCTTTCTTTTTATCTTCCTTTTTGTTACAATGACGACTTCTATATTTTATTTCAACTATTAAACTGTTCTTATCTCAACCCACAAGCTTGATCTTTTCTTTCCAATTGTCCTCCCCCTCCCACCGGGGCAGGGAAGGGGGCAGAGAAGTGAGCGAGCACCGCTGGGGTTAAACCACACCAGCCTCATGCGAACAAGATACTTCCATGCAGCAGTGCAGGGGTAAATCACCACCAGAAATACCTTTACACTATACTTTAGTGGAAGAACTCCTGTATAACTAACACAAACAGGGCCACAGGTTTAGAAGTGCACTGTTCTCTTTAAAAGGTTGTCTGGCATCACTTAAAATTCCTGGTTTACTGTGTTTCAGTAAGACTTCACACACAGCAATCGCTCTCCGGCAGCATCATTATTCCAATATTTTAAAGTCAAGTTACAGCGCAGGATGGTTTTTAGTACAATACATCTGTCAAAAATACTTTTTAACATGTTGTGCAGAACCATTAAAAGCAAAGGAGAAAGTTACCCTTCTTAGCTCCTGTTCTGGAAGAGGCAGTGAAGAACTTCTTCACAGTAGTGACCTTTCGTGTTTTCTCATTGGTTTTCTTTTCTTCAAATTTTGAAAAGGTCAGTGACTGTGCCCCTTGGGTACTCTGACTACTGGCATATGCTTCTTCCTCCTCACGCTGAAGCCTGGAATTAGAAAAATATACGTTCAATTAAAGTGCTTAAAACCAGCATAAATAAGCCAATTTCCCGTGCAACAAATTAATCACTCTTTTGACATGCTAATTCTCCTCTATTTCCATCTTCATTTCTTGCTTCCCACCACATTTCCCTTCCCTACATTACATCCACTCTTTCCACGCTGCAATGGGGCAAGTGAGAGAAAGCTTAAGATGCCCAAGGAAGATTAAATAGTAAGGTCGGCAGGTAGGAGACCAAAATATAATCATGGTTACCTTTCCCTCATGTCACATCCCCGAATTCTACAAAAGTAGAGGTGAGGGGAAAGACTGTGGGAGGACTTCCAATAATCAATTCCGTTGCCTTCCTCCCTGCATCACGTTTCACAACCTTCACAGGCAGCCTTTACCATCTTCCCAATGATAAAAACTATGGCTCACAGCTGAGCAAATCAAATATCCTGTCACAACCTCAGAAATATTCTGGGAAACAGATCATTGTTGTCATCATTTGTTTTCAAAATCTTGATAATATATATGTTTGCTTGAATGAATGAGGCAAGCCACAGCAACACTGCTGGGTGTGCTGCAGACCAAGCTCATCTTTTAACCCACGTGTTCAAAGTAGGGGAGAACAAACATACTAATCCTTCAACGGCTATTCTTCCTGTGCAGGATTAAATCAGGTTAAATTATATTGCCCTTCGAGATGCTGAAAGGTTGAGCAATTTTCTTTTCAATCCAGCTCAGGATGGACCATAAATGGTCTTCCATTTGTAATCTCTTGAGGCAGGAATTGTGTCTTATCTGTGCTGACAAGCCTGCCTGTTCACTACAACAATCACAGCTCATCTGTTCCGTTAGCATCTCCCTACTGAACAGTAACTTATTAAAGAATTCCTTAAACGCCCCAATTTGTTGGTCATATGTTTTAAGACTGACAGGGTAACTATCTGCTCTAACAATACTTCAGTTTTTATTAACTGCTTAAGCCAAATCTATGGGAGAGGGGGAAAAAATTACACGTCCTCTATAGTGTCCTCAACAGCTCATCCAGCACCTTCTGATTAGGCTTGAAAAGGTTTCAAGTACGTCTTTCAATGAGCAAACTACCTCCAGGCCTAAGGTAAGAGGGTCTAAGGTAGCCAGATACCAGAAAACTTAGGGCTTCCAAACTACAGCCATGAGTTTGGACCCAACTCACGTGGAGAGAGCTTTCATGGATGTCACCTTCTTCAGGAAGGCAATGTGAACAGGGCACTTAATGCCTGTTTTCTTTTCCTTTCTCCCCTCCAAAGACCTTGGTTTATACATCACTAAGTAACTCAAGATCACCAAAGGGTTCCAAACTCGAGTGCAGACACGTGTCTTGGGCATCTGTACTTTTTCCTGGGTTCTGGCACACACCACTCGTAGGTTCAGGTAAGTGTGCAGAGAGAATCTGCCAACATGAATAAACATCTTGGCCAGCTCGAGTCAACTGCCCATCAGCTCTTAACACACAGCCAGGTGCTGCCCCATCCCAAGAACTCACAGAACACTGGAACAGTTAACTGAGTGGATGTTGTTGTGTAACTGCACACCTGGAAGTCACACAAAGGACAGCTGCAGTAGAAAAGGGGATGCTTTGCAGTTTCTCAGGCAGTGGATAAAGCTTTTTGCTTTCTATCCAAATCCAACAAAAAGCAGTTGTAGCTGCTCTTATCCTCTCACCTGAGCACAGATTACCTCCACCACCCATTTTCAGGGTCAAGCATTTATCACACCAGGAAAACTAGACTGCTTTGCAGAAAAAACATGCTTAGAGAAATTACCTAAATCATTCCGGCTAAAGCTCTGATGCTTTCGGGCCTAGCCCAGCAGTTTAAAAGAATGACAACAAACAAGACTAAAACCACCTTTTCAATCAACAGCAGAAACGTAAAACCATTGTGCTGTCTATATTCAAGACAGTACCTGTGGTCTCCAGAGGCAGAGGTATTTTAATCAAAACTGCCACTTTCACCCTTCCAACTGCTAGTTAGAATTACAGACTTCAGTATGCAAATTAGGTCAAAGTATTTGTGGAGAGGGTGGGGGGTGTTTACATTTGTAACTTCACAGACCTTCTTTTGAAACCTCTTAAATTAGAATGTCATGAATATTCATCTTTCCATGAAAAGGAAGACTTGCTGGAAAGGTTAAATTTGAGAACTTATAAGAAAACTGAACCAGATCAAACCGGAGTAGAAGACAGGAGACAGGAATAGTATTTAGCGAAGTCACTCTACTGTAAAAGATGAAGGCATAAAGAAGGCTCTTTACCGCTCTGCCAGCTCCCAATCCTCTTGAATCTGTTTCTGCCTGGCCTTATGGTATTCCTCTCTCCAGCACTTGGAGCAAAATCCCTGCCAAGCAGGATTGCCATAGTAACCACAGCCCTTCTTGCACAGGAGCTCTGACTGATCAACGTGAATTCCTCTGCGTTCAGATTTCAGGTTCATCTTCCTCCTGCTTAAAGAGAAAAGGGTTAAAGACAGAAAGATGATAACAGCCTGCTAGAATACATTTCTTTTGAAGGCTTGCCTTTTAGAAAGGAGTCACCTGCTTTAATTATTTAATAGTGCCATGGCAACAAAATAAAGGCCACGGGAGGAAGGGCACAGTTATATAACCACACAGCCCCGAAAGCCAACTGCAGCATTAGCATATGTTTGCATAGCTTAGACCTGCGAACAGCACTAGGCAGCTGGCCTGGAAAGCCAGCAGTGCCAGTCCCACAGCCACCTCCACATGTGGAAACAGGCACAACTCTCCCCTCTCACCAGCACACTGTCCCGACAGCCGCAGAGGCACAAAGCAACCGAGAAAAGAAAAAAATATACAGAAAGTTACAATCGCCAACAAAGGAAGCGAACCGAGTAAGACACAAAACGTAAAGGGGTTTGTGCTCAGGCTGAGGCTGTCTCCACAAAAAGCACTGGGAAGGGTTTAGGCTGCACAGAACATGCCCTCACGGCACAGCGCGGGATCCCAGCTAGCCCAGGAGGGCACACGGACGTGGGTGAGGCGCGTCTCCACTTCCTTCAGTACTCGAGTTACTTCAGAGTTCAGTTGGGCATCTGCACACAGCACAGCTCTGCAGAGGTTATATTTAGTGCCTGCAACAAAAGGATTTATTCTCATGCCTACAGCACCACCCTGCTGAGCCCCTCACAACCATCCAGCCCTCCTCCTTCTTTTCTTCCTTGACAGAAACCATCCCACACACAAGCTTGCTCCCAAGGGCATTTCAACCACTTTGTTCTAATTCTAAACGCTGGATTCATTTTAGAAGGAGCACAGGATTACCTGCATTAGCAAGTTTAACGTCTGCATATTAAACCACTGACACTTGGATTGCAATATTGACATATGCAGAGACTAGAAATATCCCCGCAAGGCACCAGAAAGCAGGTCTTGGGCACCAAATCCAGCCCCTCCTTCTTCCTGCGATCCTCAGCAGCGCTTCGTGTGTGCTGAGCAGATGAACCTCGGCAACCCCTTTTCTTGCTCTCACATTTGTAACCAAGGGTGTCCCTGGACTTCTTTCCTCTGAGAGAGAAACCAGAGGATTTTTAAACCAGCTCTGCCCAGCAGTTTGAAGATTCTGCCCACCAGCACGTCACTTAAGATCACACGAGGAAAACAGAATGCACATTGAAGTGCAATGTATGGAAAGCAAGAGGAAAAGCCATTTTCTTAAAGTGAAGAATGTCAGAATAATCTCAGTTTTCCCTGAGATTCATAATGACCCTGAAGTTCACACGTCTGAGGAAGTTGCAATTTGGGTTGTTTGTGTTTCTGCCCAGCAGAGGTTTCTCTCCCCTGGATGTTTTTGCACTCAACAGTCTCAACAAGAGCCTCAAACTCCTCCCTGGGTCACGCACTGAAGCAGATCTGATAAGCACAACTGTCGTTACCAAAGACAATTTTCTACTACAAGAAGTAACAGCCATAACTGATGAAAAACATTTCATAACACGAACTCCAGAGAAATTTTACACTGGTCTCTACCACCCAAGGAAATAACATCCCTGATCCTCTCCTGCACTACAATGGAGTAAGCCACAACAGTTTGCAACCGCAGCCTGTAGGTGAATTACATGAATTCAGGTGTCTGTTTTCATATTCAAAAAGCACCATTCTTCGGCCAGAGTTTCCGAAAACCAAAGGAGTAGATGAAATACCCGACCTTGCTTCTGTCCCTCATCAACACCTTGTTTTCTGAATGCTTAACCACGTACTCGGTTTCTGGGCCAACTGTGCACTCCCAGTATCTCGACATGGGTGCACAAAACGTGGCTTTCTGGATCCACAGCCCTTTAACCATGTACTAGAGCCAAAACTACCTCAGGCACCCTGCTAGCCATTAGTTCTAATGTGCTTAGCATTAGAACTAAAAATAAGGTTCTATTTAGTGTCGAAGTTCAGCAGCTCTCCCTGGAGTAACCAAAGGAGGTCTCTTAGTAGCAAGATTTTTTTTTTTTTTTCATTCTTTCAGGAGAGGTTTGTAAACAGCTGCAAGCCAAGCCACTACAGAGCACATTGCCCTGTTTCCTCTGCTAGCCATTAGTTCTAATGTGCTTAGCATTAGAACTAAAAATAAGGTTCTATTTAGTGTCGAAGTTCAGCAGCTCTCCCTGGAGTAACCAAAGGAGGTCTCTTAGTAGCAAGATTTTTTTTTTTTTTTCATTCTTTCAGGAGAGGTTTGTAAACAGCTGCAAGCCAAGCCACTACAGAGCACATTGTCCTGTTTCCTTCCCTTCAAGTATTCTAGATCGCAGTTACACCAGTTTCAGATCCAGGGACAAAGAGGTCACTCGGAGTCGACAGGAAGAGATCATGTGCTGCAGTTAAAGCAGAGGCTTTCTGCTCCCTTTAGACATATGTCCAGTACAAAAACACCCACAACAGTATCACAGCTAGTTTTCGCAGGTCAGCATTTACATTTTAATGAACAAAACTACTCAACACGTTTTAATAAACCAAATATGAAAAATCCACCTCAAGTCAACTTTCTGCAACTACACCACTGTGTACTTTATGATGTTCCATTCCTAAAAATGCTTTGTTGGAGCTTTTCAGTGTCCAAAACGCTTTTTCCCTTTATCTCCCTCACACTCCAGCTAAAGGTATATTCCTCTTTATTCAAAGACCAACTCCTCATCATATTTGCACAGGCACACCACTTATTTTGGATGGTCAGGCCTTCTATTTTCACTCATGCCCTGAACATGACCTGTTCAAAGCTCGCTTCTGAGTAATAGTATCCAAAAGAAAGAACTAATTTCTTGTTTTCCTGGAGTCAGAGCGCGACTCTGAACAGCTTTCATACTACCTGACCACTGAGAAGTCAGGGAAACAAGAGTAAGGAAGGCAACAAACTTCCACATTATAATAAAAATAAAAACAACACCACCAAAAAATCCAATCAAGAAGACAAGTACCAGAAGTTCATAAATAAAATTAACTAGTACAAATTTGGAGAGGTGGATGGCACCAAACATCCTTTTTACCTCTCCCTTACTCCAATTAAAATACTTTGCAACAACTTCAAGAAGTCTCCCTCCCAAGAGCAAATGTCTGTAATTTAAAGTATAGTCACGCACTGCCTTGCTGAGTAAATGCTCCAAATAGTTCTGCTGTGAATACTGCCAGGGATAGCAGAAATGACGCTTCCTTACACACGTCCTCATAAACACCATAATAGAAAACCTTCTTTTAAGCATTTCTGTACCAGTGTTAGATGTCATCAGATGTTTGTATCTATATTAATTGCCAGCACTTCTTTAAAAAGTTTAGAAAAAAACCAGGCTCTTAGACATAGTTATTAATTTATAAGATCCCTTTCCCCTTGTTACTTATTTGAAAGTAAAAGCTTCTTCTCTCCTGTTTTCCTCTGAAATGGAAAAAGGGAAAACACCCAATCCCTTTGTAGGGATCACCGTCTGTTCTCTCCACGTAAGACATCGCGCACGTGGTTCCTCAGAGGATCACCGCTACCACGTGCTGTTAGGTCACGGCTGCAGAAGTGGGTTTTTCCTGAACAACCACAACACGCCAAGCTGGCCGCTCCTGGCGATGTGCCTGTATGTCCCACAGCCCACCGGGAACCAGCCTGCACAGACACCAGGGCGCTCCTTATCTCCCTGCACACGTGTCCCTGGGCTGGAACCCACCCAGCCGAGTAACGCACTAACCTCCAGATACAGCTTTCATATCGTGATATGCAGACCACTTACGTAAAGCACAAAACTAGCTTAAAGTTTCCAAAATGCGCTCACTCCCACAGTTCTAAGTCCCTAAATCCTCAGGCTGTTCTTGCCAGCGTCCCGTAACAGGGACTGAAGTAGCAGCAACTGTTGCTCTGGGACATTGCACCTTTCGTATCAGACTCAAAGCTCTCAACAACAAAAAGAAATTACATTTTCATTTTCACATAGACCAGATTATGAAATAGCTGGAAAAAAAAAATCACAGTAAACTTTTTAAAGTAGGTATTATAGTCAGAGCAAAGAGCAAGTGCATTCTTAGCTTTTATGTAATATGGAAAAGGGGCTCCTTTCATCAAAATAGGATCTGTCACTGAGGGCTGATCTAACACACACATGAAAGGGACTACGCTTACGTAACATGCTCTTTTCAGCAATAAACCCAAGATAATTTCCATAACACATCAGGGTTTCCAAAGACTGCAGACGCAGCTGTGGCTTCAGGAAAAGCATTTTGTGTAAAATAAGGTGTAGAAGAAGTATAGGTTTATCATGAGTTAGACACCTCCAGCTTGTTTTTCTTGTTCCTCTCCAACACGCACATACTTCACTGCCCAGGAACCGAGCGGGCAGACAGATACCTTCACTGGCGACGCAGACTGCATCGCTGCAACGGTGACAAGATACTGACTTTTTCATCAACTATTTAATAGTCCCAGATTGTTTAGGTCACCTTCGCTGGGACAGCTGGTTGAAAAAGCTCACACATCAAAGCTGAGTAAAATGGGTCTCATTTAATCCATCTATAGATGCCTTTAGTAAGAGGTAATTGCAAGTCAATTTATAATTATTACAAGCTATGAAAACCAGTTTCTAAAGAACACTACATGCTAACTCTGGCTTTGTAACAATGTGTCTGTAGATGAGTTTCAATACTGGTACCACAGCTCATTAAACACATCTAAAAACAACAAAAGACTTCACAAAACAGACTCCAAACAGGCAGGCTGGCACAAAGGTACGAAACTGCCTTTGACATCACGGAAGCCTCTTTCAGCCTTCTATCCTGTTGCCCACCAAAAAAAGAAAAAAAAAACAAAAACAGTCTCTTAACATCTGAATCCCTCCTTCTGCTGTTTGGTTGGGGTTAGTTTTGTTTTGCTGCTGGTTTGTTTTGAGGCGTTTTTTTCCTCCCCTCTCATGACTTTATCTTACTCAAACTCCCTGAAATCAACAGCCTTCTCAAAAAAATCTTGGCACAACCATTAGCAAGAGCCCACACCACTGAACTGAAGGGAATGTGATTTGGCTCTTCAAGTTTAAGTCTTTGTAGCCCTTAACGAACAACTTGCGTTAATTCTTCTCATTAAAAATCATCAAAGTGCTCCAAGGGCATCTCATGTGGTATCACTCACTGCAACTGTCTGGTTATTAATGGCCACCTCCAGGCGTGGGATTTTTAGAGTAGGAAAACAAGAAAAAACTGGGGAAGTCTCCAAACACACAATTCTTGCAGTAACAGTTGCTGATTTAACATTTTACAGGTGCCTGTACATCGTAAGTCGCATCAGATCAAGAGAGTAGCGAGTTCCACCTAAACCCACGTTACTGAAAATAAAGTTACACGTTAAGACTAGAAAGTGCATCAAAACTGAGGGAGTGGAAGGACAATATTGGGTTAAAGTCTGTGAATTCTGCAGAGGGAAAAAAGTCCTTCAACTAGTAGTACGTACTCCAAGGAGGAATCACTGACCCCAACGCCACAAAATTCTTAAGTGTTGAAATAGTCATGATTCATGTATAACCCTAAACATTCAAGCATGTAATTAGCAGAAAGGTAATTAACCATGAGTTGATTTCCTCTCAAGAACAGGGTGGGGCGATGTGATCCAAGAGACTCACGAACAGAAATTGCAAAAGCCATCAGACAACTTACGAATCAGGAAAGAAACGTGGGAGCTACCTTTGCAGAACTGATTATACGAGTCTTCACAGTTTTAGTGTTCATCTTGCACTTAAATCTCAGCCACAGCTGTTGCTTCCTAATATAAACAGCGCTAACTAACGATCCCGAGAAAAGAAACTCTCGTTAACTGTGATGACAGACACACCGCCTGAGCTTGAAAACAGCCGCACTGCTCGGTGCTGTAATTTGGCAGGGAAAATTGCAGCCACTACTGAAAACCTCGGAAACCCAACGGCCACGAGGCTTCACCACCACCCTGCCCGCAGAGCTCACAACTTACATAAGCTTCAAGATCTGTTTTCCCCCTCCAGGGTCAGCACAGACCTTAAGCTACAGTTCTGTCTGTCCACATCAAATTCTTAACTCTTGCCCACGGCAACGAGCGCTCAGCTAGGAGCGGCGTGTGTTCAGGAATTAACAGGCTTGTGTCTCGCCATCTGCATGTGACTCAGAATTGCACTTTGAAGTGAAATCACAAGAAACATCTAAAAACTGCTTTGTACTGTTTGACTGGGAATTCAAGGAAGACTATGAAAAGTTCTCCCCAGAAACAGCAGCAATTCGGCTTCTACACACTCTGTGCTTTTTGCCAACACGTCAGCCGTGCTTGCCTGAATAGAGGTTACAACTAAATGTGCTATAACCTCCGAGAAAGATTTTAAAACATCCTAGGCACTTTGTACCTGACTTGTTCCTGACAGTATTTTAATAGGAGTTCACGTGCATGATTTTCAGGTTTAGTTTTAGGTCACAAGTCATCACGAGAAAAAAAAAGAAAAAGAAAGAAAAAAGAGAAAAATTGGGGATTATATAGCAAATTATCAGGAGTGGAAGGAAGGAGCTGAGAAAGACTGTTCTAGATTAGGTAACACTGGAAAATAAAATTAAATACCATAGCTTCAAGTTTATAATCATGGATTATTTTATAAAGTGATCTTATGAATTGGTATAATTGGCTTTATATTTCTATTCTCCCCTTCTATTGTGTGTTGCTTTGGGTTTTTTGACAGCAAAGCATTCCATTCTCCTCCTAATCCTCACGACTGCAAAACACTTGTGTAACCATGTCCAGACGGCCAACCCATCCAAGCCCTGGGTAAGCACTGTTCCTGGAAAACTCTGTCCTTCCACACTGAGCAGTCATTAGTCTTCAAGGAGTCCCAGGGAAACTCGGTTCACGTGCCAGAGTGCCCTGTCAATACAAAGCACTGCTTCCAAAATACTGCCATCACTATGAGACCAAAGAGGGAAGTCGTGTTCATAAAGGATTTAAATCACAACCTCCATAATGCCACTCGTCTTCCAAAACCGTGCAGCACCAGTAATTCCCAGCACTGAGGCAGATCTGGGCCCCAATCAGCCCCATTAAAAAATTACCTGAATTTTGGCTGTAACAACCCCCTCAGTTATCCAGCACACAAGCTAAGGTGCCCCTGCCACAGACCACGGCAGCCCAGACCAGCAGGATTTAAACCAGCCTCGAACCACCCCCTTTGAGAATTCTTTTTTCCTGTTCCATCAAGGGTGTCCTTCATCTCCCAACACCTCACACCCTCTCTGGAAACACAGCCCCCCCTTGGAAACCCCAGCCACTCCCTGCTGCAAGGGAACGGCCTGAGCACAGGGACAAACACCTTCAAAAGTGCCCGAAATGTGCCGCTCAGTATCTTAACTATACTCCAAACTTCATTTAGCTTGAGTTTAATGGACTCTGATCTTCAGTCTTACCGTAATAAACCATGCAGAGGTAACACTTCGGAGCAAAGAGGAGGAAAAAAAACCCAAACACAAGAAACTTCCGAGGAAAACAGGCTGAGAGGCAGTTACCAGTGACACCCTCACCGTGATTAAACACCAAAACATACCCACAGAATTAAAAAATAATAAAAAGACGCATTATAAAAGCAACTGCGTTTTAGGAACCGCACCCGGGGGATCCTGGCTCACCCAGTGTCTC
>NW_009736079.1:734-22718 GCF_000703405.1 Apaloderma vittatum | reverse complement strand
TTGCTGACAGTGCTCTCTAATCCCTCGTCCACGTCATACTTCAGAGCTATTAGTCTTGTATTTTTCTTAGCTGATTCTTCTTTCCATTCTGCACAATTGTCTTATCTCTAAGTCCATTTGAGGTCTAGTGGGAATTTTAATGTACATCAGTCTGTGTCCACAAGAGAATGCAGATTTGCATGGCTCAGGACTTCCAGGTTTTTATTTTTTTTAAACATATATACCGAAACAGTGTGTACAGGAAAGTGTAAATGATCCCTTCTGGTAGGATCTACCAGTGGTTAATCCTATCACTCTAGAGTCAAACAAAAAATGGTTTTACTACTGGATAACAAATGCTCCAAACCTAACAATGTATTACTACTTTTCATGAAGTCTTTTGTTATACGAAGTACTCAAACGAATACATACAGAATTTGATTATAAAGCCAACTTTTATAATAAAGTAAAAATTCTTACATATCAATATCGCCCAGTGGAAAAAAAGGTTAATTTTTCTTTCTTTCATTGAAGTATAAAAAGCTCCTTTAAATTACCACACATTCTGAAGTTCTGTTACAAACAATGATTAATTTTGCATGTTTTACATACAATAAATATACATACCTGCAGCCCCTTTACCATTTCCAATAGCCACTAAGGCACGTATTGATTTTTTTCTGCCTTCCTTTGCCTTCATACAAAACACATTTTTCACCTGAAGAAAAAATACCACAAAGCATCTTCTTATGATACAGTCCAATTGTTGGGTTTATTTTAAAGTGAGAATCAGTTTACTAAGAAGGAATTAGAGGTCTGTGATGAAACCTTACAATATATGCTATCTTTTCTAATGGGTATCATCTGGAGCAGAATGCTGGCTTCAAAGCATTAAATACCTAAAGGTTGTTAAAAATCTACGCTCAGATCTAGAAGTTACCTTAGTACAGTTTCATTAAAACATCCCCTCTGTTGTATTTAGCAGCACAGCAGGTAGCGCTCTAATGCTGCTAGCTTCACGTGTGATTTCAATCATGATGAGACATCATGGAAAAAAAAAAATTAAAGCAATATTAACATCTCGCTGACTCCCACACATTTTAACATATTTCAGAAGCACTCTCAGGAATTGCTCGAGACATGCTGTTGCTTTACATGGGTTAAAATTTAGGACTGAAATCTACTTGCATGCTGCAGAAGGCAGTCTCATTACTGAGATGACAGCTGCTAAGAAGAAGACTTAATATAAGAGCGTAGAAGAAAATGGTATTTCATTCCCAGAACTAGAAATATTTACAGAAACTCTACAAGAAATTCAATCCGAGATGCAAGAAAGCTATTTAGTTTTGAGTGGGGCATACAACAATAATTGTCTTTATGGTTAGCTTTCTGGAAATCTGAATTTGCTTCTGCCTCTGTTATAGACTGCTCTGTGTGACCAAAGGCAAGTTACTTCTTTATAGTCTCCGACATTAAATGATCTAATATATCATCTGAGATTCTTTGTCCATCTAGCTCCTGTTCTAGTCTCCTTGGTTTTATTAATATATTAAATATATGTTTACTTAAATATAGATGTATATTTTTATATAGTTTATATACTGTATATATTATATAAACTATATAAAAAATATATCGTCTATAAATATATACATACACACAAAAAAACCATACTGGATATTGCTGAACTGTGTTGATATTTGTGTCTCAGAACCACTAGTCAAAAGATACTGTTTACTTCACGGTTTGCTTCTCCCCTTCCTCTCAAATGCATTAAGGTCTACTTTCTTGAAGCATCAATAAATTTTAATAACATTTAAATTGAACATGCCTTGTTAATACATTAATTGAGTAGCATTTCCCTTTCTTCTACATGCAACTCTTCAGCAAGCTAGTCTGGTTGTAGGGTTACACGTGTTATACATCTGAAAGTAAACTATAAAATGCTTGGTCATGGCTTAAATGTTCTTACTGAAATTAAACAAAAACCAAATAAATGACCCCACACTCCCCAAAAAACACATCCGTTGACATCACCAGGTTCAGACTAGGAACGAGTGCTTCTGAAAAATTCCACCTTGCTTTTATTAAAATAAAGATGTTATATTCAAAGTGTGCATAAATTCCAGTGAGCACTTCAAAGAAATAGCAGCTTTGCTAATTGCTTACTCCAAGATATTTTGCTTTCTGCAATCTCATCACCTACAAGAACAAGTCCAAAAAACAAGTCCCCTAAGATGAAAAGTGCTTGTGGAAATAGGCTGTTTAGAAAAAAACAAAAATAATGATGCAAGAGAATGGACTGATCTCTCCAGGAACATCAAGAGCATACTATTTTTGCTTTGCACATATTTTTGTCTTCCATTGCTAATTTGAGTAATGGCTTATATGAAAAAATGTTGATATGTGTAATGTCAAAAATAAAGGATGTGATGTTTGCAGAGATCTACTCAAGAATTCTTTTTCTTCCTTTCCAGAAGGTGGCAATAAAAACACAGGCAATGAGCTTCTTCAGACACCATCCTAAAATTGCACTTGTCAGCTGCTTATGAGCAGCTCTTAAGGAAAATGTGTTCAGTCACCCATCACACTCAGTACTATTGCACCTCTCCTGAAACGCTGTGAAGGCCTTTCAGACTGGATAACGTACACAGGCAGCCACGACTGCTGGAACAACAGTGTCCTCAGGTTCTCCCCGTCACAAGCCCGTGCCTCCTCCCATCAAAGAAAGCCGTGCTCCTCTGGAGTGTGCTCAGCAATGCTTCCCTTCTGTCTTGGAAAGAAAGTGTGCAGCTGAAAGCCTAACCTTAATCTGCACTGGAATTAATTAATACACAATGAACAACGTGCCACTTTTAACATAACACGACTTCTGAAAGGTGACTGAAACTAAGAGACAATTACTCCTATTTAGATTGCAACTCAAGCCAGATGTAAAGCAAATTTTTTTGAATTTGAAAACAGATGCATGCCCAACCTTAATCACAGTGCACCTCAAATGAACTGTCTCCCTGTATCCATTATCCAGTGGTGATAATGCAAATTTAGCTTGCTTTGGAGAGCTGAGGGAGAACGGCATCATTCCACCTCAAACACATATTAAGACGAGAAACTGAAATCACAACAACCTTTAGCAGCCTGTCTCTGATCATAGCTTATTTCCACACTTTCAATTCCTCTTTTCAAACTGTTTATTTGCAAATTTTCTTTCACTGGAACAAGTGTGGACAATACTGAAGTCATTACTGGTCCACAGCTACCAGAAATACCTGAGGTGGATGTGGATGATGATTCATTGAACATGTCAGCTACATTAATTTGAAATAAACTGAAAGAGGTAGCAGATTCTGTTTCAAGAACATCTGTGGAAAAGCCAGAGAGTAGCTCAGCCAAACCACTCATAAAGCAGAGAAGAAGAATATAGATACTGCTGGCAGCATCTTCCAATAGTCTTTGTTAAAAGGATATAGTTTAAAATACTTCTGGTAAAAACTAAACAGCTTATCAGCTGTTCCACTCTGTTTAGAGAAAGTTAAAAACCCGACACTTGTCTAGAGGTTTTGTTCTCATAAAAGCAGAACAAACACCGTGCCAAACCGATTGCCCTTGGAAAGCCCTCCTTTATAGAAACCATTGTCTAGTCATGACTTCTAGGAACTTGCCACCTCTCGGCCACACTCTTGACACTGCTATTCTTGTGCTGCTGTTGTGCAGAGGAAAGCGTCTGCACAGGCAGTTACCCTCATGGCATAAGGACCTCTGGTTCTAGCACTTATCCAAGGTACAAGGTGAGACAAGATAAAACGGTAGCAGAATGCAGTGCTGAAAGAAAAACGAATGTAAGTGAAACTAGAGGATCAAGAACACAGCTTAAAAGGCTTGGGAAGCCAGGTACCCAAAAGAATTGAGTAATAAACTTGTGAACAAAAATCACCACGTTAGCTAGATCACGTCCATGTCTTCCTTCTCTGTGAAAAGCACCAAAGGCAGAGCAGATCTGAAACACAGAGACTGAACTTCTCCCGGGTGTTGCTTAAACCTACTGTACCCAAAAAATCAGAAGTCGCACAAGCTACCCATTAGGCAGAACTAGTATTGCTGACAAGTGACAAGGGTGTCATACGGTTTCCCTAAAAGTATATATACATAAACCAAAGCACCAGTGTACCTATATCTGCAAAGAGCAGCTTTTGTGGTTAGAATAGTATCAGTCTCTTTCTGTTGCTGCCTTTTGCAACTTTCCTCCGGACAAATTGAGTGTATTGCCTGATGTGACCTTTAGCAAGTCTATACCTTTCTGTAATTTAACATTCAAACACAAATCAACGGGTTGTGGTTTTTTTTTTTGCTTAAAAATGACAGTATCATATCCTAATCACCTGGGTGAAAAAGGGAACTATTCTGACTCTGGAAAGATTGCACTGACCCAGTTAAAATGAGGCCATGCTTGCACAAAACTCTTCAAGTAAAGTTAACGTTATTAGAAATAGCCAACGAGAAGAAAAAAGCACGAACATAACAGTAAGTGATCAAAAGGCAGAGTTTTCACAACTGGCAGTGTGCAACTTCAGAGCTGGACAAAAACACCCGAGATCTGTCTTTTGCAAAAGGGTTTTATTTATAACTTTTTAAACTTTTTTTTCTCCCTTACAAAGCTTCCCTTTGTGAGATTCAATGGGTCAATAACCTAATGTTATGTGCTTTCAGACCTTACCGATCACTGGGTCTCACTTTTAATTCTGACTGCAGCGCAAGGCAAATACTATTGTTACTCAGCATTTCACATAGGCTTCTTTTTTTGCTATGTTACCATGCTGATTATAGAGAAAAACAAAAGAAAAATTCATCTGAGCATGGATGATAAATGCAAAGAAGCCTTCCAGTTAAAGTAAGAATGGCAGACGTCAACCACAGCTGTAAATTTTTATTACCACTACTATTACATTACGTTAAACAACAGTAACTACCACCAGTTCTATTCACAGAAAATCTTCTTATGCACAGTATATGAGCAAAACAGGAGATGTGCCTTCAAGTTGACAGGGAAAGAAATAGGTAGCCCAAGTCACCTACTCTAAGTAACACAATAGTTTATAGGAAAGCCAGAAGCAAAACCCAAAATACAGTCCCTGCAACTGTTCCCGAACACTCACTCAAGCCAGCTTTTTCCTTCCGGCAAGTTTAGCTCTAGTTTACATGAAAACCTGACCTTGTGTGTAATCTGTTCTACAGGCAGGGAAAAATCAAGTTAGCTTTTCCATTTCTACATGATAAGAAAACATTTTAATAAGCAATTTCTCTCTTTTAGCAAGTCTTTTCAGTAGCTTAATCACAACAGAAACGTGCTTTTGTATCTTTGTTCATAAGGCCGCCCTTTAAAATCGGCTTTCAGCTTCTTGCTGTGAAGTACAATTTCCCAGAAAACATTATTTTAATCTCCTGTACTGCTGTGAAGATAAAGAGAATGGAAAAGACATATAAAAAGAGCATCATGTATGCCATCTATTTTAAAAAAATAATGCGAAAAAAGGTCTGTTTATTTCAAAACTCATACTTGTTATCAGAAAATTATGGGACACAATTATCCTGGGTTCACTGCTGGCTTTGAATATAGAAGTTTTTGCTGCTGCTGCTGCTATTTTTCTGAAAAATCCCACTCCTCTTTCTCAGTTCACGTCTGTGGCAATCTCATATAACAGTAGAGGCTCAGCCTGCTCCTAAGAGGTTTTTTATTATTCAGATATGACAAAGCGTTGAAACATGCTTACATAGCACATGGAAGCATTGCATAGCAACTTATTTTGCTGTTTAATCTAATGAATTTGACTGTAAACAATTATGCCAGCACCGAACAGTCAACCTGAGTAAATACCTACTGCAGTACCCAAACTGACAGTCAGTTGTGACTTGTCACAGTTACAACACAGCAGCCACTTCTCTGCAGTGTGTTCTTTCAATTAATGGAAAGCACTGCCAAATGCAGGGCTCATTAAGAAAAATCACTTCTTTCACGAGCGGTGCCTGTGCAACTCACTATTATAAGCTGCCTTCCAACACAGACACAGCTAAAGGCTAAGGGATCCAAATGGTCTTTGCTACATCAGAGTCAAAGACCACAATGTGCCCAGTTCACTCTAAAACCTCATTTACTCAAAGGAGCTTTAACAAGTTGTGTGGGTTTTAGAAAACCCACCACAACAATCTACTGTGTGTACAGCTCCTCCTGATCTAAGAGGAATTAAAAAAAACAATAGAGAAGGCTTTTCTGGTTCTTCAGCATCTCAAATGAAAACACACCCAAGTGATTTTAAACCTGAGAATACAAGATTAATTTTGCATGTTAAAATGAGAATGTATAAGAAGTGTATGGTGCAATTCAGGACATCTTATTTACGCTGTCAAAAATGTTCATTTTTGCTGCATTTATTATGATAATAATCCCTAAAATACTACTAAATGGGAATTAAGTATGTAAACAGATCAGATAATCCACTTACATATGATCAGATGATTATCAGCTTTTTTTCCCAGTAATACCATCCTTTAAAGGCTGTTTTTGAGAAGTCCAGACATATGCACACCAGCACATGCAATAAGGTACAGAAGCATGTGACCTCTTTATTATTGCAACAAACCACTACATCAAGTGCAAGTTTATTATTCACTTCATTTTCTGTCATCTCTAAAGCGTCAGTAACAAACCTAACATGAATATTCTAGAGACACTTGAGAAAATAGAAAATATCTTGATACCGAACTCATTTTTATAGGTTTATATTCATGTCTGTTTAGATATACGTGATGTACAGAGCATTCTATCTGAGCTGTCAGTGAACATCAGATCCTTTGACAAATGTCATCTTAAGATTTAGGCTGAATACACTCCTTAATGGAAAAGATATATCTGACTAAAGTTAGTTTAAATTCACTAGTTCTTATGCACACCAGTGCCAATTCACATATTCTGTGGAAGACTGAAAAATCAAAGTTGATGTTGAACAGTAATTTAGTTTTAAAATAAATAGTAACCATATCCAAAGAAAAAAAATAGCTTTGTCAAGATAACAGAAGGGACTCTACAAATATCCCTACTAGTCTAAGTGCTGGAAGAGTAAGAAATTAAAAATGAAAAAAAAAAAAGCATTTATGAAAAAAACTACTTGGGCAGAAAGGCAAAAAAGGTCAATAAAATAGTTTAAAGAAACTATTTTATATTTGCACGGATGTTGTCATAATCATCACCCTTACTCTCTCTATAAGCACAACAACAAGATGGATATAAAACTATGAATGGGAATCGTGTCAGAATATTTTTCCCAGAAGATACAAATATCATAGATTAATATACCTCAGACAAGTGAGTATGTTACTACTTGAGAAGCACATAGAATGGGATCTTCATTCCACTCACCCTCTGTCCTGTGCCACGGCTCCTCTCCTTTAAATAATCATTTATTTTACAAGCAGAGTTGTACAACTTCCTATCTGTAGTTTGGTCTGATGAACAACCCTAACACTTTACTAGGTTGTAACTATTAAAGTTTTATCTGCAGGGATTTGGCATTTCAGAGTTACTCAAAACCACCTTTGAATTAGAAATTATTTGCTCGAGGGTACCCCAATGAAAAGAATGACAGATGTTTAAACAGAGTATCAGAATAATTCCTATTGCTATAAGACTCACTTAGCAAAGACTGTTTAAGCAATTGCGAGCTCAACATAAAAGAGTGATAATTATCTGAAGTCCTTGAAAAGATTTGTAATGCTTACCTCAATGACTCTTGTTTCAAAGTCTTCATAAGTTTCTGTTGGGAGAAAAATAGAGTATTAATTTCCTTGTATCGCTTACCAGCCAGCCCAGGTACCTGTAGGTGTTATAATTTAAAAAGGACACAATGTTTATGTAACTGTAATTTATAAATTAATCTCAGCAAGAAGCAGAAAAGGTATGAATAATTTGAACAATCGTATCTAAAGTGAGCTTTATTTAGTTACAACCCTTTAAAAAGACCTCAAATATTTTTTTTACTTGACTCTGTTCATTCAATCACTTTTAGAATAAGATCAGTGAAAATAAAGCAGTTTTAATTTCTTCAGTAAAATCAACTTACGTGAAGAAATCTAGCATAAAAAAAATAAAATCCAGTTACAATGATAACCTCCCAGAAAGTCTAATACTACTCGTTATAATTACAATGCAACTCTTGTTATCATTAAGAGGTGACAACTGTTGAATACATTTGTTGTGCTCTATTAGGGACCTCAACCTGCAACTGCAATCAATATTTCATCTTATTAAGTAACAGACAGAAATGGTCTCCAAAGATTGTCCAACCTAAACAAAGACAGTAGCACAAAGGAAGAAAAATAATATTTCTTTTAAAACTGTAAATCAAGACACACCAATTCAACTGTTTTCTTTGAACATCACCCAAAAAAGCAAAGCTGACAGAAAATCTGAGACATCCTCAGAATCTGTTGAATATTTTGAGCAAAATCTGAGCTATACATCCTCTCCAAATTAAATCTGAAACTTTCTTTTGGAAAGCACTGCAACTCACCACCTACACTGAAGCATTCTTGTTAAATTCTATCTGGTATTCTTTCTAATTCTTTCCAACTGCAGAAATGCTATGAAAAATAACTATTCACAGCGTGCTATGAAAACAGAATGTTTTGGGTTTTCACTGGCAGTTAGTGTAAAATGCCTTCTTTCCTAAATACTGCTCTAAAACTGTAAGTGAACCCCAAATCTCATACACACTGAACAAAGGCTGTAAATCGTTAAAAAATTAAAAAGCGAATCACCAAATGCGTCACTTTCAGCATGACCAAAGTATTATCCAATGTTGTTCAGAATACCCTCAATCTTTCATTAGACAATCAACAGGGATTCAAAGAAATTGCAGGTATTTCTTGACACTTAGTTCAGAAAGGAGAGAAGGAGGATTAAAAAACCCAATCCACAGCCACTTCCGCATTTCTCAAAATTCATTTTATAGAAGCAGGAAAAATGTTGCAAATCACAGATAGTACCAGAAAGATCTCATTTTCTCTCAGTTTCTGTTTCAAAACCTGACAACCACACAAACAGCTGAATATAAACTGCAAATACATTTGTTTCCTTCTATGCAATTGAGAGTATACTTATAATTTATCTATATTTTAATACAGGTACGTCTTCCACAAGGAGTATCCTATTATGAGCTTGGCTGTGGAATAAAAAACCCACTGACTTTGAAAACAATGGACAATGCAGTAAAATGCAATGCCACATTATAAGAAGCAGAACAGACAAGAGATCCTTCCAACCTCCTGATTTTTCAGTTTACAAGACTGTCATGTCACTGCCTTCCATGGAATATTTGCTTTCAAGGTAATAAAATGAAACACAGGGAAGTAAATGCAGAAAATGTTTCATTTGTACCAGCAGTATTTGCTGATATTAAAATAGAATGAAGAATAAATTGAAGGCAACAAAAAAAATACTCAGATTGGCAGGAAAGTTTCCCTCAAATTCACAAAGTAAACAATTTATTTCAGACACTGCAGCAACACAAGCCACAAAATCACCTATACCAGTTACAGAAATGGAAAACCTGGGCGGGGAAAAGAAAAGTAGTAGTAGATAACAGCAATGACATGAATCTGTAAGGCAGAAAGCTAGAGAAATGACAGCATAACTTCCGTCTACATGGAAAAGGCATTAGATCACACTGGAAAGATGATGCTCTTAATACTTTACAGCTTGGTTCAAACCATGTCTGAATTTTTCATTAATGTCAAGCAGAATGCAAGCAGAAAATATACACAGACAAAAAGAAATGAAAAAAGAGAGCACCAGGCAGACTGGGGAGCAAAGGTGCCTGCAAGAAGATCAGACAACAACGTAATTGTGACTCCATGCACATCATTTCCCATTTATGTTGACTCGCTGCAACATATGTTCCAAGAACCAAGTTCGCACTGGAAGAACATATTCCTGGACAAGAAGAGCTCCAAAAACATGAAGGAGCTTAACACTTAGAATGACTGCAACAAGCCTGAAACAGTGCTAGAGAACATCAAGTATCTTTCTTAGCTCATCTTACTCTAAAAGCCTTCAGAGAGATGACAATAAACATACAAGCATCATTAAGTGCTTCACAAGAAAAACTCAGCTGCATATGAGTAACAATTCATTTTGATATTTAATTAGTTGAAAAGGATTAGGCTTCTAAATGTCAAACAAAACTACTATAGTATTTCTAGTGATCAAATAACAGTATTATAAAAAAAAGTTAGTCATCTCTTCACTCTACATATTGGACCTCTAGTTTCACTATGATATTTAACTAGGCAGCAAATAAATATATAAGGAATTTCTATTAGCTACATTCAAACTACATATTAACCATATTAACCATATTAACCAAACTACATATTTAACCATATTTCATTATTTGAACTAGAAAAAAAGCTTGATTTATCCCACAGGATCCCTTAAGAAATCATAAAATACCGTGGCTATAGTTCATACTCAAGACAATTGATACTGAACACATACAAACATTTCCATATTTCAAGACTCCCATAACAGTCTACAACACAACACAGTACTCTCTAACACAGTGTAACATTGTATAACATCATAGTCTATAATATAATACAATAGGCTAACAGCTATGTTAAACTAAGCGTGATTTAATAAATTCCACTTGTGTCAAGGCAACTTGTTCTTTGATTTAGCTGCCTTGCTTCAGGTATGGCCATATACAAGAGAAGTACAAAACTGATTTTCAATCACAGGAAAAGTCTGGTCTCGCTTTCTCCAAGCCCCTTACTGGAAAGGCTAATCAAGATTAAGATAATCGATTTTCTTACCTCCATTAGGACCTGGGTCAGGAGGATCCAGAAGGACACCTCCCCAGCACTTTCCACTCCATCCTCCCTCTCTCTTAATTCTTACTTTTCTTCTCTTCTCCCATGTATCTCTCTGCTGAGCAATTTCAGACTGAATTCTCTCTTGTTCTTCTTTTTTTCTCTGGGTAACTGCCTGGACTTTCCCACTTTGTATCACAGGAGCATTAAGACCAGGCCAGAGAAAACCAGAACGTCCTTAAAAATAACACAAAAAAAATGTGGTTTGTAAACTATAAAAATGCAATAAAACTGAAGGTTCCCTCATATTTCAAGTGTTTTAAGATACAGAATTTATATTTAGAAATCAAGAATAATATTAAGCAATTGTATCAGGATTTTTTTTAAAGACAAAAATATCTCAAGCAGTTCTGACACCACCGAAATCAACAGAAATTTGTCAGTTTATTACATCGGGAAACCCTGTATACAAAAAGGTCAAGACGTCTTCAGCCCCTTATTTGTGAATTTACCTTCACCAATCTCCTGGCCTCTATTGAGATTCTTCCTTATCTTTTTCTTCCTTCTCTTTCCTCTTCCTTTCTTTACTCCCACACCAGTCTCTGCCAAAGCTCCTTTCCATAGTTCATCAGCTGTCGCTGAAATAAAAAGCTTTCGTAAGTATAGGTACAAGAACAGCTTATATCAAAAACACTTAAAAATGTTAACCCTTGCTTGATCTTTGCTGAGATTTAGACTGTAGGATCACTGCCTTGCTAAGAATGTGATTTCCTACTATGTGTCTGTGTATCTGGTGCAGAGGTGTGCCTCTATCTGTGATGACTGCAACCAGATAGGCACAAGCCAGGTGCATGGTTTTTAAAAGGATTTTCAAAATCAACTTAAAGGTAAACATGCCTCACCAGTAAGGTATTAATTCCTAGGTCATTGAAAGTAACTCAGAATAGCGCTTATCTAAGGAAAAACATCAATGACAGTCAACTGGAATCTCTACTGAAAATATCCAAGGGTTAGCCTGCTTTAAAAAGCCACAAAACATAAGAGGTGGACCAATAAGACAAATCTGCTGCTGTTCTCACTCATGTTCAGACAAAATGAGGTCCCCCTTATTGCCTACATAAACGCAAAGGAATGGAAGGAGGAAGAAACGTAGGACACTTTGAACAACCTCATCCCAGAGCTCAGGGTTTGGTGGCTGCGTACAGGACAAACACTGTCTTAAGATGTTTCACTCAAGATATGAGAGTATGACTTAGTAGGCACGTATGTAGTAGTTAACTCTGAACTACTGTTTGCCCAATTGATGGAAATACAGGATATCCTCATAATTTAAACAAAAAACAATTACACCAAAACAAAACTGATGTTGTGAAAACGACGCCACATATGATACTCCACCCTGTTAGTCCAGAAAAGAAGGCTATCACCACGGAATACACAGTGTCACCATTGTTATATTTGCAGATTAATGCTATTGCATGTTTCACCCGGGGCAATGTTACTATGGCAGTTTAAATCTCTTGTCTTCTCCAATTAGAAACTGATTTTGTTTATTTAAAGTAGACAAAATAAGCCAATAAACACTCTTAACATGGGGAATTATAATAACTACGATCAAACATGCTACAGTTTGCTGGTTTGGTGAAGTACTGCGCAGTTTTGGGTCCCTCACCACAAGAAGGACACTGATGTGCTGGAGAGGGTACCGAGGTGGGCTACCAAGCTGGTAAAGGATTTGGAGCATGTGTCGTACCAGGAACAGCTGAGGGATCTGAGGCTGTTTAGCCTGGAGAGGAGACCTTATTGATCTACAATCTGAAAGCAGATTGTAGCAAGGTGGGGGTTGGTCTCTTCTCCCCAGTGGTGAGTGACAGGACATGGGGAAATGGCCTTAAGTTGCGCCAGGGGAGGTTCAGGTTGGATATTAAGAGGCATTTCTTTACCAAGAGGGTTGTCCGGCACTGGAATATCCTGCTCAGGGAGAGGGTTGAATCGCCATCCCTGGGGGTGTTTAAGAGACAGGTGGATGTTGTGCTGACAACATGGTTTAGTGGTGTTGACAGGGCTAGGACAAAGGCTGGTCTCAATGATCTTCAAGGTCTCTTCCAACCAAAACTGTTGTATGATTCTATCAGGAAATCATTCTTGTAAGGTTAATGCATGTGCAATATCCTTCCCACAGACTGGGAAAGGCATCGGAACAGGGGAGCTGTTTAGAATTTCCAGAGGTGTCATGAGTGCCCAAGTTTATTTTTGCATTGAGTAAGTTTGTACAAAGTGTCTCTTCCAAAGGTATGACACCCATCTTTTCACTCAAAAATCCTTTTCCAAGAGGGATGCATAACTGCAATTCTTTATTGAGAAGTACAATCCTGAAGCAAGTAATCAAGACTCAGTACACTGGAAAGGAAGCATAGAAGGAAGGACACCAGGAAGCTATAAAATTGTATTCCTTCAAGATAAGCAAGAACAAAATGGTGTAAGAAAGTCACTATATATCAATATAACATACTGTACAAATAATACAATCCAAAATACGAAATACAAATTTCGGATGTATTGCAGACAAGTGGAAATTGTGTATTATAGGCAAGTACAAAAGCCCACGGATAACAGCAACATTTACCACGCTTCTTATATGCTGGAGGCAAGAACTGCATTTGCCCCCGGATAGGCTTTAGTTCCTATAAAAAAGAAATTTCTACTTGAAAATACACTCTCTCTTCTAGATATTCAAGTGAACCTTAACTGTATCAAATGGCTTGAAACCACTCTCTGAACTGCCAGACACTAAAATAATTTGTAGCTGATTACAACAAATCGATGCATATAGCTGTGTGCTAAATGAAAAAACATAAAAAAACCCTTCAGCTGCACAGAACTCACCAATCAGCAAAACTTCTGACTCAGCATGATACTTTTAATAAAAGCCAAACTGCACTAGGTACTAGACTGTCTACAAGTAGGTAATATTACCCTAAGACTGTGTTAAAGTTCAGTATAGAAAAAGACTGGTGGTAAGTAATGCATGATGCAGCTTTTCATGTTCCAAAGTAGACTACAGGGCTGCTAGATGAGCTGGAAGGTTGACGATGAATCATGTTAAGCTTCTTAGCTTATTAAAAAAAATGTGTAACTAGCAATTTCCTTTTTTAATTATAATCCTGCTAGCCCGAAACCATGGAATTCCAATAAAGGTATTTACATTTTTCTTTGCAAGGCTTTTTTTAAGCTGTAACAGTTCCCAAATCTCCTGCAGTTTGTGTGGCGTCACGAAGGGTCATAACAGCTACAAAGGAGGTTGCAGATGGGCAGCAGCAAGGAGCTGAATGACAAAAGAAAAGGGAGTTCTTGAGCTGGTAATACATTAAAAAAAAACTCCAGCACTTTGAGCTGTATTCTAAATATACAATAAAGTCAGTTAATCTCAATAGAGGAAAGTAATAAAAGTCCTAGAGTAAGGAGATTGTTTTATACCAAAGGAGACCAGTCAACAGATCCAGTGAGATGAGGTCAGAGTGAGTCAAATTTTGCCCTGAAGCATGACACAAATTCTAAAAATTAGGACCAGATGAAAATGTCACATTTGGTACCAAAGCACAGTTCATCTATTCAGTCTATAATAATATCATCATGCGTTCAGAAAGCAGCAGATGAATTTAATGAAATACATGAGAAGCCCGCCAGCCACAGCACTGAGAGTTCTTTGACGGCAGATATCACAGTGATTTTAAGACAAAGTGACAAGAACAGAATACGGAAGGGATAAGCTGTGGTCAAGAAGATTACAATGGTAGGGACATTGCTTATGACAGACAACATAGCAAGAGAAAAAAATAAAATCTGTCCGTAAGAAAGGTCAATCTGACTTGGCAGCACAGCGCCAGGATGACTGGAGAGAACATACACAGGCAGGAAATAATCCCAAACAGAAATGAAGATTGCTGTACTCCTTTTCGCATTTGCAGAAATGCTCTGAAATGAACAAAGTACAGAAGGCATGCAGTCTTGTAGTGATTTGTGGCCCTACCTTAATTTCGCCTTTGTAAAATGGGAGGCTGCATGCATTCCTCCGGAGCTAAAATAGGCCTATTCATAAAACCCACTATGCATTTCTAACCAGTTACCAAAAAGTGCATAAGTACTAACCGGACAAAAAATAAAACAAACCATGTCATATACAAGATTTTATTTTACAGCCTAGACACTACTGAAATTTCCTGAATGCCTGCTTTATGCAAGCTGACCACTAACAACCACTCCGTTTTACTTAATCTACATACAAGATGTAATATTTTTAAAAGGTTTTGATTTTGTGCTTTTTATAGTATCCATGAATTTCAGGAACCAGATAGGTCTAATGTTTACTTCGGAGGAAGATGAATACTAGACCACACCTCAGTAACTCAAAGCTATTACCAAAAAGACTTGCTGTAAACTGTATCAGAAACAGTATCGTAGATCCTGATAAACTGGGATTAAAAGATTTCTCCTTCCAGATTTATTGCAGGATGAGTTCCCAGCTTGCTCAGAACACAAACTAAAAAAAAAGAGCAGTAAGTTACAAAACTGAAGGGAGTAAAACGAGAAGAAAGAATCAACTTTACAAAACAGCCAAGTAGGCTTGCTTATTCCACTTATAAGCAATTTTTCCTTAAGTTTTTTGATGACAAATAGCCTTGCAGCAGAGATCCAAAGACATTAATATTAATGACATAACAAAAAGACTAATGAGCATGTTACAATACGGATGCTTCTTTCAATGTACTGTTGCCCACTAATGCCATTACATCTATGCACTTATATCACCTTAAAGAATTTAGTAAAGTCTTTTCAATCACCAAGATACTTTTCCAGGTTTCAGCTTTTTGGAATTTCATGGTGTTCTGCATTAATTTATCATAAAATGTGATCTAACATCTAAGTCAAGAAAATCAAATATAATGCGCCAAAAATAATAACACAAAACCAGTTCTGGTCCTCCTGTCTTTATTGAACACACTCATTCCATATTAAAAATGCTAGTGGAAAAAGTAAGCAAACCCTTGAGCTGACCTCAAAAAAAGCTAATCAGAGTCAGGTGTTAGCATACCTGGAGTGCTGTTAAGAAAATGAGTTTGGAGGTGTGGATTAGAGCTACTCTGACTGATAAAACCCAATCAAACAGGCCATCCTGCATCTGGATCGGGGCAATCCTAACCACAAATACAGGCTGGGTGACGAGTGGATTGAGAGCAGCCCTGCAGAGAAGGACTTGAGGGTACTGCTTGATGAGATGCTCAATGAGAGATGGCAATGTGTGGTGGCAGCCCAAAGAGCCAACTGTATTCTGGCCTGCATCAAAAGAAGCGAGGCCAGTAGGTCAAGGGAGATGATTGTGGCCTGGTACTCTGGAGCAGAGAAGGCTCCAGGGAGACCTTACAGCAGCCTTCCAGTACCTGAAGGGGGCCACAGGAAAGCTGGGGAGGGACTGTTTATAGGGATATGTAGCAACAGAGGCAATGGTTTTAAACTGGAGCAGGATAGATTCAGTTTAGACGTTAGTGAGACACTGGCACAGCTTTCCCAGAGAAGCTGTGGATGCTCCATCCCTGGCAGTGTTCCAGGCCAGCCCGGACGGGGCTTTGAGCCACCTGCTCTAGTGGGAGGTGTCCCTGCCCATGGCAGGGGGCTTGGAACTAGATGATCTTTAAAGTCCTTTCCAGCTCAAATCATTCAATGATTCTATGACTGTTTACAGCCCATTTCTTTAGCAAATGTAAAGAAAACAAATATAATATTCTGTCACTCAGATGTTGAAAAGAACAGGAAGAGATCACCAGTTCTGAAATCCTGATTTTGCAGAGCTCTTATGTTCTATGGATTATAAACATCCAAAGAATCGAAAGTGCTGCAGTTATCTCCTGCAAAGATTATGTTCTTACTATTCCTTCTTTTCCCCTATGGGACAGGATAAGAAACAGGGGGAATGGTCCTGCAGTTATCTCAGTTCACAGAGTCCTAAGCGTGAATTTAAACAGCCATTATTTCTCAATTATCTTAAACACGTGTGTAATTCCTTTTTGGACTGGAGGAAAATACTGCACCTGTCCAGACAATTAGAAGGACATTATCAACAGTTTTCATTTAACACATTATCACATTTTAGTTATTTGATTTTCAAGATAGCATAGCTTTAACAGTATGTCTTGCCTGCGGCTCAGAAATCATTTAGAAAATAAAGACACAATTTATATACTCAATAAAAGACTAGAAAACAGAGGGGAAGGCGTTTCCTCCATTCCATCCAATGCCATGTATCGGACAGATTCCCTGTGACACAAAGCAAACCCTTGCTTGGTATTAAAAGATAATAAACTGACCTTGTTTATACACTTCTCTCAATGGCTGGAGTTGCAACTATAATTTTAGGAGATATGTAACTAGAGTAGATACAAAATGTTACTATATTTTCATGGCTGTATCTCTCCAAAGCAAAATTTTTTTTCTTCTTCTGTTTACTACAGGCAATAATTTCAATCTAACTCGACACTTACACATATTGAAGAAACTGCTTTGTCTGCATTGCTCAACTGTAACAGTCCAGGGTGTAGAGATGGAACACCGTTTCTGGAAAGTCCATGCCAGGCTAGAATACGAACAGCAACTCCCTTTCACTGGCACAGAAGCAAACCCTGAGAAGGAAGACAGAAAAGCGTTTACATACAGGGCATTTTCTTCTTTAAAACAGCATTTCCTGCAAATATACACACCAGAAGGAAAAAAACAAACTAGCAACATTTACTAATACAGCTTAGTTTTCAAGGGGAACCAGACTTAAATCTTTTGTCTTGTAGTGCAAAGTAAGTTGCAGAAGGTGAAAGGGGGGAAATACTGCAATACAAAATGTTACAAAAAGGCCAGACGGCTTCTAACATTTGTTGATAGAGTGAGGACGCACCCTCAGAAAGCAGAAATATCATGCCAGCAGCAAAAAGGGCAGTAATGTTCCTGGACATAACCAAAAGTGCTAAGTATCTGATAAAATACTATGCAAGTCCTAGGAAAATCATGTCTGAAGTTGGACCAATAATCCTGTTCGTTATCTTCATTATTGGTAGAAAAGGGCTTGAGGGGTCCTGGTGGCCACCAAGTTGACCGTAAACCACCACCATGTCCTTGCAGCAAAAAAGGACAACTGCATCTTGGGCTGTGTTAGGAGGCCTGGTACCAGTGGGCTGAAGAAGGCGATCCTTCCCCTCTACCCAGCACAGGTGAGACACACCAGTGAGACTCAACGCTGTGTCCAGTTTCGGGCATACTGGAGAATTGGACGTTAGGGAAAGTTTCTTCATTGATAGGGTGGTTGGTCACTGGAATGGGCTTTCCACAGAATGATCATGGCACCAAGTCAGGAGCTCAAGGAGTAGGACGATGCTTTTACTCATATGATTTAGTTTTAGGTAGTCCTGCAAAGAGTAGGGCCTTACAGGTCCCTTCCAACTTTACATATTCTATGAGAAAGTCCAGCAAAGGGTCACAGAGATTAAGGCACTGGGAGGGCCTTAGAGGGACTCTAAGAGAGCTGGGACCATTTAGCCTCGAGAAAAGCAGGTTCAGGAAGGATCTTACCTATGTATACCAGTACCTGAATGGAGGGTATAAAAAAGACCGAGCAAGGCTCTTCTCATTGGTGCGCAGTGACAGGACAAGAGGCAATGTGCATAAATTCAAACCCACAAAAATACATTATTTTTTTTTTTTACTCTCAACTGAACATAGTCCTGGGTAATCCACTCTAGCTGATCCTGCTCTGAGCAGGGAAGGTGAACTAGAACATCCTCCAAAGGCTTCCAGCCTCAACCATTCCGTGACTTTGTGGATTCACAAACCTGACTTATTCCAGCATCCTGAAAGGAGGATGCAGAATTCATATTCGCTCACAGAATTCCATTCACTCAGTTTTTGATAACTCTCCAGTCAGTCTTTTTATCTACTTTGAATACCTTGGTATCATCACCAAATTTTATTACTTTGCTGCTTTTCCAGTGGGCTTATGAACGCATTAACCAGTACAAAAGAGCTCTAACACTCTTCCCTACTTTTCAGCAAACCATTTAAACACACCAGGGCCGCCTCTTATGTCCCACATCTGCCAAACTTCTTAAAAGTCTATGGTGAGTGAGTGAATCTGCTAAAAGCTATTTGGAAATCATGCATGCAGTGCATTAACTAGATCACTGTTATCCTACTGAGCCTCTCAGAAAAACCAACAAACACACCAAAGCTCTAAGAGATTTGTAAAGTTCAATTTTCCATTACTAAAGGCATGCATAATCTGTTTATTGACATATATTCTGCAAGCTTTTCTGAAAAGATCGGTGCTGCATTTATCACCTTCCACTCTTCAGGGACAAATACAATTTCAAAGGGGAGGTTATACACTCTTACTTGTAATCCATCTTTTTCATCCCGGAGTTCTCTTAGACATTTTTTGTGAATAGATCCTGATAATGGTCACCCTGTACATTTGTCCCATAATCTCTCCCATAGCTATTTTAATTTCAGAAATACCTGCTGACCCTCACCACAATCACCATGAAGGGGCACCATATGGAAATCTTGTTTCTTTTTCCAGTGAATAGTGATGCAAAGAATTAATTTAGCCTCTCTGTGTTGCCATTTCTGAGTGGTCCTCTTATAACTTGTTGGTTAAACTGGCTCTACAGATATTGACTTTGAGTCATCTATTGGAGCAACATCTCTTAGCTAAAATCAATTTATTAGGTAAAATAAGATAAATAACAGGTCAACATTCAGAATACCAGGAACAATACTAATTATCAGGGCCAGGCTAAACAATATACATTAAAATACCACAGTGAGAAAGTCATTGCTTTGTTTGAATTGGTCATCTGCAGTTCTAGCAGCAGCAGCGATGGTTTCTTTCACAGCTCTACAATACAAAAGCATATTCCACATTCTCTGCCCAAGAAACAACACATTCATTTGGAAAACAAAACTAAGAGTATTAGATGGTTTACTTCATTATCAAAAATATTTGCATTGCAAATTGCTTTTGGTTGGTTTACTACTACCTTCACTACCAAAAAAGAAAATTTCAACATTCTAAATATTGTCTTCTGAAATTATGACAGAAATCTGAAAAAAGTCTATGAAGAGGCAATAAAGTCAGGACAAAATGACAACAGTAGTAAGAATCAAGAGACAATGGAATAAAAAGAATAACTGCTGAAGAAATAAAATTCTGACAGTGTCTGGGGCACAGAAGAGGAGAAAAGGTCAAATGTCAGAAAAAGCCAAATAAACACTGGTGTGATAGAAAAAGGTCAGAAGACCTTCAGCTGGTCTCAAGAACTCTGGTGATTCAAAGTTATTTTCAAAAATAAGTACTACAACATCCAACTAATACAATTCATAACAGGAACTGTAAAAACCCAGGCAGGGCGAGATACTGGCTTCACTGAAACCAGTGATAAAACTCCTATTTTCTTTAAGGATTTACTCTTTGCTAAAGTGAGAACAATTTACACTTCTACGTCTGGCAGGGACAGAATACCAGCTCTGAGCTGGCAAACAACATCACATGACTAGCAAAAGCCCAGGGGCTGTGTTGACCATATTCTGAACACTGGAAGATGAGATTGCTTTGGTTCCTGAATTGCAGCAACAGAGGGAAGAGGAAGGTTATGCAAAAACACCCCTACAAATCACATGATTCCCAAAGCCCAGAACAATAATCACTGGTGCATTTATTAAAGTATAGCCACATAATTCTGTACACATACTGCTACCAAGGGCACAAGACACTTCAAAAGAAGAGTAAAGAATAAAAATATTATGGAACGTAAAGGCTTTGAAATGTCATATCTCAATAAAACAGCATTTAGACATGTAAGTAGGTACAGTTAATGCAGCATAACTTCCATTCCATATACACTCTCCAAACATTCATGATGGGATTTTCATTTAAAATTGAAAACGTTTCTTACAATAAGCTATTCAAAACTGAATTGTTTGTAAAAGCAAGGCAGGTCTTGAGCGCTCAACTGATGTCTTGCCACCAGCAAGAGACATGTTATAGCAAGAGAAAAAAAAAAAGCATGCTTACTATATTTAAGTCATGCTCTGCAAGAACATAAAATTAACTCCTCTGTGACACTTACTTACCTGTTATAAACTTTACAATTAAAAGTGCTGTCCTTCACTGGCTAAATACAAAATTTTGTACAAGTATAAATATCATATAGTCAGTACTAAAAATTCACTCAACAAAACCACTATAAAACTACTCACAAGCCACAACACAAGAATGAAATCTCAAGATAAATTAAAAGTAAACCTAACAGTCTTATTGCCGCAAACTTTAAAACCTTAACAGTTTTCTTTCTAACCATCACCTTATTCCATATTCAAAGTCTACTGCTTCACTGTAACCATTTCAATTTAACTTCCCTAACCTTTATTTAGGTTACATACTGGTTTAACATGCACCTTTAGGAGATTTATGCACCACACACAATGACCAAAATTGGCATGTGGTGACATTTGCTTGCTACATCACCTAACATTCTGAAAGACAGCAAGATACTGAGCATCCATATATTTACTTCACTAGTGAATGCAACGGTCAGCAAGCATTAGCACTACTTTTTTGTCTTAACAACTGGCCACAGTTTAAGAATCCCCTCTACTCCTGTAATGATCTTCCACAGGAATCATGTACAGAAAACTGTTCTTACTCATTTCTATACCTGAGAGAAAGAAACATTGCATGAAGTTGGTTTCGGCAGTGAGAAATGCATTGTTAAAAAAAAAACCCCAAACCAGCCAACTTTTGGAAAGAGCCATCAGGATTCTTATTTTGTGGTTATAACTAGAACTTTGGAAAAATTGCCCTGGTATGTTTCCAGGCATACACATGGGAGGCTCTAGGCTGAAATAATCATCACGTTCTCAAGAGGTTTATGTACAAGAAAACAGAGATGTTCTGATTAAATTCCAAATTGCAAGCCTGAAGATATTACAAGTTATTAACTTAGCCTCTAATGGGCAATGAAGTTTGGTGTGTTTTTTTGTTGTTTAACATTTTTCCTGCTGCTTTTTATTCAAATGAAGCTGTTAGGCACAGAAATAATGCATTCC
>NW_009736079.1:0-709 GCF_000703405.1 Apaloderma vittatum | reverse complement strand
AACTGCAGGGAAGACACTTCAGAATCATTACTATTTTTTTCACATCATGTCATAAATGCTCAAGAAAAGCTCACATAGTAATGAAATCTTTGTACTGATTAAACACTATTTTTTAAAAAACTCTCCATTCCTTGGAAAAATTTGGATGTGAAGAACTTAATTTCTCAAAAAAACCCCACCCACACATTTAAAATCACAGCATGTGGAAAGGGTCAATCTCTACCTGGGCATTACACAAAGGTAATCAAATCAGAAAGAGCTGGATGGTCACACCTGAAATTAATTAATAAATTATTTAGGAGCAGTTGCAGCCTTTTACTTTCCCTGGTCTACTTGCAAGAAATAGAATATACCTATTTCTGGTTTTAGGATATAGTCTGTGAATCAACAGTGAAAATGTTTCCCTCCATGAAGGAAACACCACTGGCCTGCTTTCAAACCTCCCTGAATGCCCTGGTTTAATTGCAGTTTGGCTGCAGAATTGGCATTGCTTCATGACAGATTGTCCTGAGGAAGAAAAGAGACCAGAAATTCATTAACTGCTTAGATGTTTATTTTTTTTAAGAAGTGGAGGCAAAGAAGTTTTTAGAAGACTGTCCAAGCTAAAAAAAAAGCTTGAGAACTTTATTTTGCCTTTGAAAGTGGAGGGCAGAAAGAAGAGACAGCCACTGCTTCAAGCAAAAAGCATGCCCTGCTTGAGAGAGTCCAG
>NW_009736078.1:0-458 GCF_000703405.1 Apaloderma vittatum | reverse complement strand
TGTCAAATTAAAAAAAAAAAGCCATCAAGCTGCTCAAAATATGTTTTCTTACTTTCCAGATACAGAAGTACTGTAAGCCCAAAGTTGATAGTAATTCTAATTATCGTTGGAACACCTGCTTTGAGTAAGAAAGTGTCAGCAGGCGTTTTCAGCCTCTGTGGCAGTGAAAGCATTACAGAGAAAGCTACAGACCATACAAAATCATGCTTTTCAAGGACAGTGCCAGGGCTATGCATTTTATAATACACCTCTATATTTTATAATAGGTCTAACTTACCAAATTTAAATTACAGAGGATCAACAGCAAGAGAGAAATCTTGGAGACCCACAAGAGCAAGGCATCTATATAGTGATTAGCCATGACGAAGAGGAGCCAAGCGATGATGATGAGGAGGAGGAGGATGATGCGTATGTGACAGATAAAATGTCTTTCTAAAGTCTCATTTCCAATATCTACA
>NW_009736077.1:0-22092 GCF_000703405.1 Apaloderma vittatum | reverse complement strand
TTTTTCTTTTTCTTTCTCTTTCTCTTTCTCTCTTTTCTCTTTTTCTTTTCTCTTTTTCTTTTTTCTTTTTTCCTTCTTCTTTTTCTTTTTTTTCTTTTTTCTGTTTCTTCTTCTTTTTCTTCTTCTTTTTCTTTCTTTTTCTTTCCCTCTCCCTCTCCCTCTCCCTCTCCCTCTCTCTTTCTCTTTCTCTTTCTCTTTCTCTTTCTCTTTCTCTTTCTCTTTCTCTTTCTCTTTCTCTTTCTCTTTCTCTTTCTCTTTCTCTTTCTCTTTCTCTTTCTCTTTCTCTTTCTCTTTCTCTTTCTCTTTCTCTTTCTCTTTCTCTTTCTCTTTCTCTTTCTCTTTCTCTTTCTCTTTCTCTTTCTCTTTCTCTTTCTCTTTCTCTTTCTCTTTCTCTTTCTCTTTCTCTTTCTCTTTCTCTTTCTCTTTCTCTTTCTCTTTCTCTTTCTCTTTCTCTTTCTCTTTCTCTTTCTCTTTCTCTTTCTCTTTCTCTTTCTCTTTCTCTTTCTCTTTCTCTTTCTCTTTCTCTTTTTCTCTCTCTCTCTCTCTCTTTCTCTTTCTCTTTCTCTTTCTCTTTTTTTTTGCCAGTTGATTTGGTTTTATATTTTATATATTAGTGGAAAGGCAGAATAAGATTACTTTTTTTTTCCCCCTCTTCTTTTTTTGGGTCATACCATTTTATCTGAAAGAAATAAATGCACAAGTTGAAAAAGAAGCAACAGAAATCAAGCAAGAGGAAGCTTTTTGTACTGTCTCAGGAGTGGGGAGAAGAGGGCATATTAGAACTAACCAAGAATTTAATAAATCACAACACATTAACAGTTCTCGGTATTTTTTGGCATATTATGTATGTCTACATTTCTTCTTGTCATCTATAACTGACAAGTGAATATCTTGTAGGGCAGAATATGAAAATAGAACCTGAAAGTAATTATGAAAACCATGGTGTTTTTCAAAATGTCTATTGTCTAACATAAACTCTTTAATCTGAAAATAATCTGTGCTTTATTATTTTAGATTAGAATCTAAGTACAAACTTGTAAAGGTTTTTCTTGCACTGTATCAAGCTACTTTTGAAAACTGTATTTTATTACTTCGTCCATAAAATCTGGACAGCAAAGTGTATTTTATTAGACAAGCTGCATCACTAATTTAAGAGCAGTGGAAACATACTTTATTAATTTTATAATGTTTAACATAGACCAAGAAGGCACTGACCATATTTTAAAATCATTATACAAAAAGTGTTGTTGACATTCTGGAGATAAGATTCCCATAACTAACAACAATAGATCTTTTCTGACTGCTAATAACTGTGGAAAAACTATTCTGATTAATCTGTGGCACAGCTCTGAGAAGTGGGTGGGATTGGATCAGTGGCAATGTGGGTGCCACTGGGTATAGATATGATAGATAAGATTTAAACGTTTCACAGTTTAAGGTCCGTCAGTTTCATCTAGAAGCAAGATCCTGAATGCACACATATGGGCCACGGAATTTCCCTCAGTAAATTTATTACTTAAATGGATTTAGGCTCTTTTCAAGGCAAATGTTCTTAAAAAATATGTGAGAAAAGTTGTACTGTGGAAACAGAAAGTGATAGCTCCTGGGCTGTGTCTGAATTAATTGATCTTAATTACAAGCTAAATCATATGAAAAAACCTGTTCACTGACAAAAATATTCATGAATTTTCCATCATTTCTGTTTAATCCAGTTCTATCTCAACTAGAAAAGGTGCTGACAAAGGTTTGATCTCCTGAGATTTCTGGTTGCCTCTCCGAGGAAAAGAGTTTACTCAAACGGAATATATAGAAAGGTCAAGAGTAGTCAGCATCACTCCATGAAGAACATTGTAATTGATCTGAGTTTTAGCATTTTGAGTTGTGGGGTTTTTTTTGTTTGGTTGGGGTTTTTTTTGTTCGTTTGTTTGTGTTTGGTTTCGGGTTTTTTTCAGTTTTGATTTCTACTGAATTAGAATTTATTGCCCCATTTCATACCAGTGAAGACATAAGTAATAGCTAACCTAACTGCACTCTACAACTCTTTAGTGGGTAGTAATAAAGATGAAAAGGACAGACTTCTTCCAGCAGGTACCATGGCAGAGGATGATGACTTGTGGTTTGGGGTGTTCAGACTGGACATTAGGAAAAGCATTATCAGACCAGAGGTGCAGTACTGTAACATGCCATACAGGGATTCTGTGGAGTCTTCACCCTTGGAAGTTTTCCAGATATGACTCTTCATAGCCCAGTCTGTTCTGACCTGCTGATGGTTAGGTGATGACTGCCTTGAATCCTGGACTCGATGACCTCAAGATGTTCTCTCCAAACTAACATGTAGGTTTGGATTATATACATTTAAAATTTAAGGCCACTTAGTACTTGGAACATATAATTTAACCTTGATGTTAACTTACCCATTTGCTCGGAGTCATAGAAAACAAGAATACAAAACAAAAACCACAAACCAACAGCCAAAGAAAAAAAATTGGTGCAAGAAACAGTAACTCCTGCACCATAGTGTTTATCTTTGGGCAACAGGAACAGTGGAAAAATGGAATTGTGGGTGAGAGACTTCTGAGAAGTTTGCATCTGTATTTTCTATGCTGATGCTCTCTGGAAAAAGCAAACAAAGCACAGATTGATATACTTCCCACTGTGTCTGCATGGGTACCGTTGCTCATTGCACTCCCTGGGGTGGAAGGCTTTTACTAGAACTGTGTTAGGTAGCTAGAGAAATTAATTTTCCTATAATAGAGGCATCTTTAAAAGCATGAACTTGCTGTGCAGTAAATCAATTCATGTGACAGATTTGTTCTCTTCCTGGAAGAGAAATTTTCTCAAGGGGTTTTAAGAAAGGAAAACCCAGCATAGATAAAATAAGAACTGGCTGAAATATAAGAAACAAACAAAAAAAATCTCCTGCGGAAAAACTGAAGTTACTTTAGAAGCTCAAAAAGTTCAGAGTAATTAATTTATCTTCACTGTCAGTTGAGTTGACAATCTCAACCTTTATTTGAGTGCTTTTTAACTTGTGATTCCTGAATTCAGACACGATAAAATTAAGCTAGAATGCATCAGAGCAGAAAGTGTTTCAAGTATTTTCAGGATGTTTCCAATCCACTAGACCTTACAAACCTGAAGATTTCTTCATCAAGTTTCAGCTATGTGTGACCAGTCAGTGAAAACTTTCCTTGAATCATTGTTATGAGACCTTGATATTTAGAAGCCCAGGCTTCTCTCCTCCACGCCTGCTACATCTTCTCCATATAATGTCATTTAACCTACCTTTGCTTGTGCCCCTTCACTCTTTGCTATCTCCTAAGTAAAATTTCTCATCTGAGATACTTTTCAGGGAGTTGTGCCTTTCAGAAGTATTGATTGTCTTATTTGGGGGTAGGAGGGATATCTTAAAGGGATGATATTTATATGCAAAGAATCCCTTTATTTCCAGAAATACAGGCTCCAGAAGAGAGAAAACTGTATAAATAACCATCTTGATAAGGTAGGCTAAGAAAAACAAGTAAACATCCCATGGCTGGTAGTCTGGAAATGCCATAATATAAAGAAAATCTTTAAGTTTCAAAAAAAAAATCTGAAAAAAAGGGAAAAAAAACCCACCTTGATATTTTTCATGTCCTCTGAAGGCAGGATATGAACTACTGACAGAGCAGGAGATTAAATTCAATGTTTAGAAAGCCAAGCACTAGAATAAATGAGTAGAATGGTCAAAAAACCTTTCTACTTCTAAAAGCAGATGGCTGATTTTGTTATTCCCACTTTGCCTGCTGATTAAATGATGTCTCCGTGTTCTTTTTGCTTTTATGAGTCCACCATTATAAAAACTAGGCAACAAGAGAGTAAAGCAGCATATTTTGATTAAAAATTGAACTGATACAAATCCCATTCAGAAGAAGGGACAGAGTCTGATTTTCTGAATGAATTTTGAAGGATGCTTTTTTTTGTAACTAAACATTCTCACTTCAAAACCAAATATCTGAGTTTCACCATTGCCACTTAACAAAACAGACTCACTGGATTGGAGTTTTTCTTGGCACAGTGCTGCATGCAATTAAGAGTTCCACTAGCTGGGTTGTTCCTGCCTGCAAAAATGAATAGTTTCTGTATGAGTTGGAAAAAAAAAAGGAACTTATTCAGCAGTTGAAATATACAATAAAAATGTCACTGCTATCTTTGCTTTAATTATGGAGCTCACATTGTGATTATATTCTATACTAGTTTGTCAGAAAATGAGACTGTAACCATTATTGCTAAGCACTGTAACATCTCTTCTCTTCACTGAGTTTGTGTGCCCTCATTTTTATTCAGTCATATTCAAACCATATCCTTTTCTCACAGGCTTGCAATAACTAGGACATTTTTCTAGCTCATTCTACTTGTTACAAATGAATAGCCTGGAAAATTTCCTTCTCACTCCTATGTTTAAAGGCACAGATGAAGGACAAAAAAAAAAAAAATCTGTGCTGCCATTGTACAAGAAGCCTTCTGCCATCCCAGGGTATCTCTGTAGCATAGTCTATACTTGAGCATTAACCTGATCTAGCAGAGTAGAGTGAGACTATTGCACATTGATACAAAGACACAGAAAAAGAGACATGAAAAGCAGATTGGAGAACGATGCTGCCCTTGGTTCTTCTTCCAGTCAGAAGGGAGACTGAAACATGTAGCCATCATGGTTTGGAGGATCTCCTCTTCTGGTCCAAGAAGAAAAGGTCTCAAAAGTGTGATCAAGAGTGAGCTTTAAAATGAGCAACATATGTGTCTTAGGATTCTGAAACACCTAATCTAAGGAAGACATTAAGCTCAAAAGACAGTTTCTTATTTCAAGTCTATACACTTTGCTACAAGTGTATACTTTTTCATATTCCTGGTTTTACAGACTCCATGCAGAATTTTTGATTTTTTAACTGTTGATGTCAAAAAACTTTTTCTTTCTGGTCATCTTTTGCTACATCCTTTGGTATGCATACTTGATTATATATATACATTAGAAAAAAAAAGAAAACCCACACCAAGAAACCAAACATTGATGAATGTTTTCTGTGTCTGAAAATGTCATAAGGCTTTATTGTATCTGATGTTATCCTCAGAGGGTACATAATACAGATCAAGACCATGTTTTGATTTTGTCATGCCTACTAATACTACTGAGAAATGCTTTCTCACAACCATAGGGCAAAGACATTTCTGCTGATGGAATGTTTTTCTGCCAGATAATGCAGTTCTGGTCTAACTGCTTCTCAAAATTACATGTATTTTGTTGATTTGGTTTAAATTTTTTAGACTAAAACCCCCTAAATTTTAATAGGGATTGAAATATCTTTTTTTATTATTATTTCAGAAATACTTCTATGTCTTTCAAATGTTTTATTTTGAATGTTTGATGTATGATAGATTAGGATTTAACTTGCAGTAAAACAAACTGGAAAATGTTGGCTCAAAAAAAGCAAAATTATTATAGAATCATTGGATGTGTTGGACTGGAATGGACCTTTAAAGTTCATCTTGTTCACCCCTCCTAGAGTAAGCAGGAATATCTTTAACTAGATCAGGTTGCTCAGAGACCCATCAAGCCTGACCTTGAATGTCTCCAGGGATGGAGCTTCCACCACCTCTCTGGGCAACCTGTGCCAGTGTCTCACCACCCTCATAGTAAAGAACTTCTTCCTAATGTCTCACCTAATCCTAGTCCCCTCCAGTTTAAAAGCCTTGCCCCTCATACTATCGTTACACACCTTTGTAGACACTTTCTCCACAGCTTTCTTGTAGGCCCTGTTCAGGTCCTGGAAGGCTGCTATAAGGTCTCTCCAGAGCCTTCTAGGCTAAACAACCCCAACTCTCTCAGCCTGTCCTCATAGCGAAGGTGCTCCAGTCCTTCAGTCATTTCTGTGTCTTCCTCTGGACCTGCTCCAACAGGTCTGTGTCTTTCTTGTGTTGAGGACTCCACAGTTGGACACAGCACTCCATGGGAGGTCTCACCAGAGCAGAGTTAGAGGAGCAGGTTCACCTCTCTCGACATGCCGGCCACACTGATTCTGATGCAACTCAAGATGTGATTGGCCTTCTAGTCTGTGAGTGTACGTTGTTGCCTCATGTCCAGCTTTTTGTTCACAGGTACCCCCAAGTCTTTTTCTGCAGGGCTACTCTCTGTGCTCCTCTTAATATTTTATTGTTAAAAAAATGAAAATGTATTGTCTTGTTTCAGTTCGGACAGTCAGACTGGGAAATTAAGAGATTCTGTGTAATACTTATAATCAATCCATTTCTGCTTGTTATCACAAACCTGTAAATTCTTTTGACTATAGTGGAAAAATATGGGAAAATATATTTTGTGTGTTTGTTTTGTTACTATTAAAGTGGCTAAAATAAAAGAATTTCAAGTTGAGATAAATGGAAAATACAATAGATTAATAGCTGCTAATAAAAAACAAAAAAAAAACAGAAAAAAAATCCCCTAAACTCTAGTGTTTTTTCTAAGTACCTCAGTGAGACATTTACAGATTTTCAGTATTTCTAGTGAACTAAAGTATAAATTATCTGCTTCTTTCATAGAGTTAATAAACAATCCAGACAGATTTGATCCTAAAGATTTTGCACAGATATTCCCTCTTTTAGAATCGGAATAGAGGCATCCATGTAAGTACCTTATTTCTAAATATATTACCTGAAGCAATGTGAAATAAATATGCTTTTTTGATTATGCAATAGCTGTCTATTTATCTTGACATTGAGAGAAATCCATTTTAGAATATACAGTCCTCAGCTGCTGGGCATTTCCCTGAAGATGAAGGATATACAAGTTTGAATCTCATCTAAGTCAGAAAAGGAATTAATCTGAAGTAAAACACATGCAATTTAAATATTAGTATGCTATAGAATGCAAGATGCAACCTTGTTTTGCTGATTTTTATAGCTGGTGTCTGTGCAGTCTTGTGAGTCTGCCTTGAAAACTAGGAAAAATTTGACATTTTCATTTCTCCTGACATACAAAATTATTTCCTGGATTTTACTTCAGTTCAGAACAATTTCTACCACACTACACTTGGATTATTTAAATTTTTTGTTTCTTTTCCACCCCCCTCCCCTGAATAAATGAGTCAAAAAAAAAAAAGTACTGTTCTGATGAGAACAACAGAGCTATTCAGAAGAGTAAATCTCTTTTACACAAGGAAACTTAGAAACAAAATTAGTTAAGTCCTTGCCACTGACAAAGAGTTCAATAGTCTAATCTCCATTACGAGCAGAATCCATCAACTTGCCCTATTCATCTCGCTCCATAGAAGAAAAAAAAATAATTAGCTGTGATGTCCTTCCAAGTATATGAATTTTCTCATTGTCGTCCATCGTTAAGTTGCTTATGCATCTTGATTTTTGACCAAGCTGTACACTCGTGTCCGGAACACACTGGGCTTTGTAGCAAACAGCTCATGTGTTGTGTATTGCACTCAAAGACATTTCTATTACTATTACTTTCTTTTCTTTTTAGCTTTGTTAACCTGGTCCCAGTCTTCAAGTTATATTAAGAAAGTATAAATATATATGTGCCTTCCAGCTGTCACCCCAGGGAGCTGAGTAGCATTTTTTTGCATTTGTCTTACCTAACTGTAGATGGGACACAGTTACAGCATCATCTGCATTTGATCGTATCATCCTGGACCCTCTCTTGTTCCTCAGAGAGTGGTAGGAGACTTCAGGATGCAATTTATACAGTCTGGTTTACATATCTATTTTAGAGTGGAAAGAATCATCCTCTTGACTATAAAGGGACTCTCAGGTAACTAGGTCAGAGGTATCTCCATGATGGATAACTCTAATCATTCAAATCAATGTCTCCCATAGGGTCTGACTGCAGTTCAGGTGTAGGCACATAGTACCCAGATTAAGAGACCAGTTTCTCCCTTCCTGACCACTAGACATTCATTAATGTCCTGTTGGCTGATGATAATGCTCATCTGTGCTCCTCAGCCTGTTTAATCCAAAATGAACTTGAGAAACAATATAAGTAGTAGGTCTGTGTTAATTTGTTTCTTTTTGACTGAAATGTGCTGTAAAATAACTCCTGTCATCAGAACTCCCATCTAGATGGTACATTGAACTTTGAGTTAAACTGAAAATTTCAAAGAAATAGCATTTCATCTTTTGATTATTTTTTTTTTCATCCAAAAGTTGTGGAGTTTTTAAATGTCTTTTCAAATAAACACAACTGCCTTCAGAGAGAACTATACCGTACGTTATATTTTCTGTCTTCCTTTTCATTAGGAATATTTCCCTGTATTTTGATCAGATAAGATTTAAATCATCCAAGAAACAGAACTCAAAATCCCTCTATGGCCAGTCTTCTAGAAGTCTCAGAAAATGTCTCCTAGAAGACAACTTAATAAATCCTTCCCTTGGTTTCTTCAAATTATTTATATTTCTGACTATTCCTATAAAGTTTCTATGATTTTTTTATATTAGCTTCATTCAAGAACAGGAGATAAAAACTCCCATTCCAAGTTGATTTTTGGGTTTCTTTCGTTGATTTTTTTTTCTTCTTCTGAAGAAGAACCCAAATACATTTTATTCTACTTTAAAAAATACGCTGTCAAGCTGCAGAGTTTTTGTTAAAATAATGGATTTATTCCATTATTCTTAAGTGTTCTACATATTAAAAAAAATATTACTTTACATTTCTCCTCTTAGACTTTTTGGGACTCTGTGGAAATGATGAACATCGAAATACTGGCACTTGTCTAGATTTTCTTCAGCGTACTCTAAACCTGACAATAACCGTAGATTTATTTACCATCTCTATTGCCTTTTTAGTTTTAATTTACACCAAAAATGCAGAAAATGGTGACACAACATTGAAAACTCAAAATGTCAGAACTGATAGGTTAAGAGAATGAATAAAATACAAGGAAATTCTTTCTTGTCTCCTGGAGCTTCCAAAGAATTTCCCAAAGGTAGATTTAGATAACCAGAAGATAGATTCTGACACTTAGGAATTATTCCTTCTCACAATGTCTCAGACATCCAAGACCATCCTTATTTGTATTATAAATATGTATTTGAGGAACTGGATTATTACTTGATTCACCTCATGCTAAGATACACAAATGGATCAACTGTTTTTTTCCGCAGAACATAGAATCATGAATATGCTTTTTTACATTTGCAAAGTCAGATAAGATTAATCGCATCCATCCTTCTTCTACCTTTGGGAAAACTCTTCCAGAAAGACTATGAGATAGTTGCAAGGTACGGACTCAAGATTCATGTGGACTTGTCCCAGTAAAAGAAGCTCTTAGGAAAGATACGCCTTCCAGGTGTGCTGAAAACACCATGGTGACATGAAGTTTCGCTTCTTGGTCAAGAAATCGGAGATGAGGAGCGTCAGAACAGATTAAAACAGGGAAAGTCAGGCACAGCAGACAGGGTACTCTTGAGCTTCTCCGGGCCTCTAACGTCTCTGGAGATGGACTGTGGAACTTCTGTAACCTTTAGTTCAGACAGACCTGAGAGGAAAAGAGAACAGCAGAATGATGATATCTGTGACTTTACAAGTATAAGCTGATTTGGAAGGATGGGTTTCCATTTCTTGTTATATGTTTCTTAAAAATTAGTATTCTGACTCTGAATCAAGAAATTTTCCTCAGACTGCTTGGTTTGGAGAATTTATTGACTGCATTAGAAATGTAGCTTGGTGTTTGTGACCTGAAGATTGAAATCAAACTAAATCTAAATATTTGCCTGAGAGTTTTACTTGATATCATAAACTTCTAATGAGATTTTTCTCATGAAATTTCAAGTACGTTCAAACAGAAAGCAGAATAATCTCTCATGGTTTTACTATTCCCCACAGAGTTTGATACTACTGTGAAGGTTCCAACTTTTCTACAAAAAATTCCTAGGAAATTTGTATGTGAGGGTCAAGTTTGAACCCAGCTCTATATTTGACCCTGAAGTCAGTGCTAACATGTATGGCAGTGTTTTTTAATAAAACAATAAGCCAATGGTAAACAAGTATAATACCAGGCATGAATGTTTGATATTCTGTCTTAAATGAAAAAATATGTATTCTATAATGAATACTTAATTAGGACTGTGATCTGAATACAAGGACCAGATCCCCTACTGCTGTGCAGACAAACCAGAATGAAATGAATTACTGTCATGCAGGGGCTGATATTAATGGTGTCCAGCGCTTTATAAATGAATCCAATTTTAAGCCACTTTAGTTGCTATCATACTGAGAGAGAGTGCAACATGGCTAACATATCATTTCTGTGCTGGCAAATGGTAAGATTTAAGCTGAAAACAATTTTAATTTGCAGATGTTTTGCTGCACTAAATATTTCTAATTAGCTGCTGTTACAGCCAGACACCATTAAAAATAAATAAAATTAAAATCTCTGTCCCATTCTTTCAGGGTGGGTTTTGTTGCTGTTGAGGGAGGAAGGAATTTTTTTAAATTTTTTTTTATACCACATATAAATAGATAGACGTTGATCTGAACTCTGATTTTCCAAACAGGTAAAGTTGTGACTGATGATTTGCATAAGCTCTTGCTATTTGGTCACTGCTATTTGGCAGTTCAGTTTTGCTTAACTGATGGTGTGTACTGTGCAAGTTATGTCCTACAATTAGTTTTGCACCTGATAGTAAGTGCCTCTCAGTAAGTACCTGTGCTTACTACTTCAATTTCAGAAATTTTAATATTCCACTTGAGGGAGCAGTCATGCAAAGTCTCATACCTGTGAATAGCTAAATCATGTGAGTATTTCTTCAGCGATTACCCAAGGATTACATGAATGTGCGAGCATTTGCTGGATTCAAATACATCATCAAGGTTTTGGTTTAAATGTGTATCCTAACGTCTGACTCATTTAAGTCTTCCAGATTGTAGACATTATTTTCACTTGTAAAGCAGGTTTTCTCACTTACATAACTGGCATTTCTCCCCACCCCTGCCACCTAGATAAATATATTACAAAAAAGGCAATGTCAGCTTGCAGACAGCTTGAAAGCAAAATTCTTCAGGAATGTTGAACAGCTCTGATGGCTAGTAGCAGTGAAGATGAAACCATTCCTATTACAGCATAGATCAAACAGGCAAACAGGAGAGCCAAGCAAGGACATATATTTTAAAGACTTCTGGTGATCTATTTGGGTGTACATAGTGTAGGCTTCCCACAGTTCCCAATGAGGTTGGTGCAAAATTCACTACTGACTCTAAGAAAAAGCAGTCTTAATACAAAACTAAATATTTCCTAAGTCATTCTGAGGTTTGTCTCAGTCTCTGGCTGCCTTTTTATTGCAAATGCTGCTGTTGGAGTACTCATGTGTAACAGTGATGAGTGGAATGTTTCTCAAACTGGTTGAAGGACAAGCCCTGAACTCACAGAAATACCACAATAATAGAATACATTGCTCACTTTTCTTTTGCCATAAATCTTCCATTTTGCAAGAAAAATAATGAGGTTAAATAGAAAGAGACTGGAACTTTTCACTATTTCCTTTTCCAAGATAAAGAACTTACTGAAATTGATGAATTTTTTTAAGAATTTAAGAACTATGATTAAAATAATCCTGATTTTTAACACTCCATCTTTTTTTCCTTCAGCAAATGTTTCTGACAAATAAAAAGAAGTAGATTGTTGTTGAGTTTTTTTGGTCAGCTCTGCCTGTGAAAAAAATATCACACAGACTGAAAAAAAGCTTAATTTGTCTCCATGAAATAACGAAAGAAAAAAAGAGCATTTCTCTGATCACTGGATGTTTCTCTCATCTGATTAGTATTAGGAAAGGGAGTTTAATACTTCTAGGTCAGTGATTTGAATTGAGGTCAGTTAAGTAGCGTACGTTAGACAGAAGTTCATTATTACTTTTTGTTATTAATTATGGGGTTTGGTTGACTTATGTGAAATTATTAAGAGCTATATTCAGAGTCTAAATTCCACCCTTAGTCCTGTGCATAACTTTTCCTTCAGCTATCTCTTTCACATGTTCCCTGTCACTGAGGCTTCAGTGAAATTTTGGTCACCACAATGCAATTCTTTCAAAGAAGAATATAGAACTTCAGTGTCTAAATTTCACATCAGAATTATCTAGGCTTAAGATTTCATGAGTTCAAAATTCCTGCCTCCAAGAAAAACTCTGTCACTTTGGATAAATCACGTAAGTTATTCTTTGCAAAAGTAACTGTATTTCCTGATGTTGGATAAATGTTGTGAGTTTTAATACATTGACAGGGCTGACATATATATCATTGTATGACTAAACTGCAAATCGGAGTGATAGTCAACTCTCATAGGAAAAATAGGAGCTAGACTCCTTTCCCATGACTGTAGCCACACAGAACTTGGACACCTAAACTAACAGTTCCTCTTGGCTCCCTCACTGCTGAGTGGGGAGAGACAGATGTCTCCAGAGAAGGATACATCTCATATGCCTTACGTCCTGTTCTTAGGATAACTGTCTATTCTCTCCCTATTAACTACAGAAAAAGCTTATCTGAAAGAAGATAACTTTTAGAATTTTAAAATTAGGTAAGCTTATCCTGCCCTGTCATTATTGGCTCAGTCCCATAATCTCTTGCACCAAAAATAATCTGAGGATTGCAAGCATAATACTTTCCCTCTATAATCTCTAACAGTCCCCAAAAGGTGACCTCTGATGTGATAGATAAATGGGACAAATTAGCACTTTCATCTTTTTTATTTTGTACCACTGTGGCTGATAAAGAAGCAACAACTTCTGAAAGAAGAAAACGCATTTTTCTTGAAGAAATAATATAAAATACAGGACTATCACAAAATATCTGAAAAAATCACACAGAGCATTGCTGTGGAACAATGACTGTTTAATCCACATTTAATTTGTGTCACCATTGTATATTGATTATCCATTATCCTCATGCAAATGGCATGACTTATCCATTGAAACAGCTGTGCATTGTTTTTAATTTTAAGTGAATTCTTTCAGTGCTCCATGAAAGGTGTCAGATTAACAGCCCCAGGGGCTGAAGGTCTCTGTTTATCCACAGAGCGTATTCAAATGATAATGATGGATCCACTCAAGCAGCTGCCTCAGCTGTTACTTATCTTGAGGGTTTGTTCCACTGCTCATAGAACTAAAACATCCCCTATACAAGTGAAAACCAAGCAAACTCTGTCCCCATGGGTGGAGTATGAGGGTGTTTAAAACCCAGTTTCTATCACAGAAGCATAGAATGTTTTGGGATGGAAAAGACCTTAAGATCTAATTCCAATACCCTCGCCACGGGCAGGGACACATCCCACTAGACCAGGTTACCCAAGGTCACGTCTAATCTATCCCTAAACACTTCCCGAGAGAAGGTATCCACAACTTATTTGAACGACTTGTTCCAGTGTCTCACCTATCCCACAGTAAAGAATTTCTTCCTAACATCAAATCTAACTCTACCCTCTTTCTGGTTTGAAATCATTACCCCTTGTGCTATCACTACGCTCCCTGTTAAAGAGTCTCTCCCCATCTTTCCTGTAGTCCCCCCTCAAGCAACCGAAGATCTTCCTGGAGCCTTCGCTTCTCCAGGCTGAACAGCCCAAACTCTCTCAGCCTGTCCTCACAGGAGCTATGCTCCAACCCCCTGATCATCTTTGTTCCCACGCATTTAGAAGCTTCTGTATGAAACTGGAGAAATGGAGGTAAAAGGCAGCAATCCTTGAACAAGTCTTAAGACACAGACATATTTTAAATATCGCCTGCAGTTTCCACAGATTCTAATAAGGCGACATATCAGAGTCAGAGAAAAAAAAATGCAAGAAAAGGTGACAAAAATTATCTGTGTGGATAGGTATTGTACAGGAAAAGATTCAATAGTGAGACACTGAAACTTGATGATCATGTCAGATTTCTCACAGAAGACTGCACAGAATGGAAAATTCTCACTGAAGTCATGTACAGAATGGAAAAGGGAAAGGGAACACTAAATCATTACTCCTTAAAATACAGAAATCAAGGAGTAACCAAGAGATTCTAGGACAAAAAAGAAGTAAACAATTGAAGGCTGTTTTCAATTAAACTCAGTTTCTCATCACCACAGGACGGTTTTGAGTCTCCAAGTGGATTTAAAAAAGTAGTAAACAAGAACAAAAATAAACAATCCATAGGAGGCAGTTAAATACTATGTGATGAATGTTACCTTCAGTTCAGGAAGTGTTAACATCATGAGCTACCAGGAGTTGGAGGAATGTGTCAGTGAGAGATCACCCTATAGTTGTTTTGTCCATTTTATTCTTTCTCTACATGTCTCCTACTGCTCTCTTCTGAAGACAGAATCCTTCTCTTGTAGATCTTGATGTAGAGAGTCTTTGATTTCGGAAATCACTGCCTCATTTATGGTGAGGTCTTTTTAACACTGGTAGGAAATTCCATATTGAATTTCTATTTTCTTGCTCCATCCCTGTGTGTTTCCTGGTCTAGTCGAGAGCTGACGATCCTGTCCATGGCAGGGAGGTTGGATTAAATGATCTCTGAAGGTCCTTTCCAACCTAGGCCAGTCTATGATTCTATGTTCTGACTCATCTTCTAGGTCTTGATTTTCCTTATGCACCAAGTCAGCATAATTCCTGATGTGTTTCCAAGGCATCAGAAGCTGCAGGATTCCAGTTCGGATGCCTGAGGAGATCCTTGATATTTTCTCCCATTCTCTACCCTGGATAAATCAAGATATTTTCAATTACAGATCAGGTTTTCTAGCCCCACATAATCCCTATCTTAAGTATTGACTTTCTGTCCTTATTAAGATGCTTTCTTGAGAGTGGTGTAAAAAAAAAAGAAAAAAAAAAGGTGAAGGATTAAGGGACATTAATATGGGAGGCAGGATATTCATGCATTCTGCTGTGTTTGGGTCACTGACAGTCTAGCTACAGTTCAGGTTCAAAGACAGGAATAGTATTCCAGGAATAATATATTATACTGTAGAATTCTATAATATATGCCTATAATACATCATCCGACTGTAGAAGAATATTTCCTATTCCTGTCAGGAACAATCTTTTATATGCGAAAACAGAACTGGCAATTTTAGCTGCAAGCAAAGCAGGTATGTGAGAAAGGCAACAGACTGATAAAAGCAAAAAACTCATGGCCTTGAACAAGACAAATAGAGAAGGAGATAAAGAGTATTCTTTTGCTGACTTAGTAACCTATGTCAACGACTGAGCCCTGGACCCTGGCCAGCTGGTGTGGACTAGCTCATGTTTTCACTGCCTCTGGAAACTGGACAGCGAACTGTCCCCACTCTTGTGATTATGTGTGTTGGGGTTTTTTAGCTTGTAGTTTGTTGGAGTTTTTTGTTTTCACACCCTGAAACAAATTAGTGTATGCATGGGGCAGGAGCCATGGTGTGAAGCATGTATCAAAGTGCCATTGTCCCTCTGAGATCCACTAAGCTCTATGCTCAACAGCAGAGCTTCTTCAAGGCACCACCTGATTAATATACATGAGAAGTTTTATCTGAATTAACTACCTAACTCAAGCACACTGTTTTCTGCAAACAAACATACGCACATATCCTATTGCTGGAAAACAGCTTATGCAGCCAGCATATCACTGTCTGTTGGGGAGGGGGCAGAAATGAGAAAGGGCACTTGAAGTTGCTTGATCTGCCCTTCATTGACCCCTTTTTTTCTTCAAAAATTCTACACTGTGTTAGCGGGACATGAAGTTTGAACCACTGCAGACTGGGACTGGATATGAAAACACTACAACAAAGGTGAGATGTGACTCTATCTGAGAATCTTACACAATCCTGGAGCCTTAGCTGCTTGAATCACAGAATCACAGAATAGTTGAGGCTGGAAAAGACCTCTGAGATCATCAAGTCCAACCTGTGACCCAACACCATCACATCGGCTAGACCATGGCACTAAGTGCCACATCCAGCCCTCTCCTTAAACAGCTTCAGGGACGGTGACTCCCACACTTTCCTGTGCAGTGCATTCCAATGTCTGATCATCGTGGTTTTTTTTTTTAAAAAAAGGATTAAAAAAAAATTTTAAAAAAAATTATAGATCACAAATCATCTATAGGGGACAAGGGCTATCTCCACCCCATTTTCCCACCTGTTTTCTGTGTTCAAGAGGCAAGAAATGAAGGCATAGTTCTTCTCACTCTGCTTTCTTTTGGTGTAGTTCTTCCTCACACTTCCTTCAGGAAGCCTCCTCTCAGTCATGTAGAGACCTTGAAATGCTCAGTCCTGAATAATCATGGCTCACACTACTGGAACTATTTAGACATCTTTTTCAGCTACTTTGAACCAGACAAGGTTATTTGACCCGCTCTGTTTTGGTCAACAAACTTTAAGAATTAAGTATCTACTAAGGTTGCATCTGAAGGACAGACTGTTCTGTCCAGACATTACTTGTACTCTTTCACATAAATTACAGATATCACTAAGCAAGGGAGTGAATGCAAGGGATTGGTGTCAATGATAATCTCTTATTGTACTGATGTTCTTTAGGCACAGAAAACCAGAAATTTGACAAGACAGTCCTTGACAAGACCCTTTACCTACAAACTAAAAGTTATCTTCATCAGTAGACTCTAAAAATCTTCTCTCCCAATCTACATTTTAATCTGCATTAAATAAAAAAAGAACCAAAATAGAAAATCCTAATGAAAAAATTAAATGCTTTCTGAAAATTTATGAATTATTGCAAATTCCTTTGTTTGCCTTTAAAATACACTAAAGCATTTTTGAGGTTGTTTTTTATAACCCTTTTCTTGTCAAATAGGTAGTCAGATAAGACATTCTTGACTGAAGCATACTGTGAATCTAGGAAGGTCACCTCATATGTGCTTTCCATTGCTGATATAGAGTCATAGATTTTAAGTCCAAAAGGGACCTGTGTAACTCCTCCTGCATAACACAGGTCAGATAACTTTGTTTGATAATTCTGCATTGAATCAAATTGAAGGTATAACAAGGAATGTAGATATTACCTTATTTTCCACTCTGCAAACTCCTTCCACACTGCACACATACATGTGTGTGTCTCTTTCCTTCTCAAGACTTCCTTAGATCATACAGAGCTCAGAATAACTGCCTATTATAACTTCTAGTGAAAAGCAGTAAAGGGAAAAAATATAATAGTTAACAGCAGCTGGTCCAAGAGTAAAACAGAGGAACAGAGGCAGCAGGTCACAGAATAGATGTGACAGGGAACTGAAAGTAATGAGCAAGCTACTGTATTTCCAAGACCTCCATTCAAATTAATGCTTACTATATCAGTAGGTGGTAGATGAAAATGAGTTTGGTGGTTCCACCTTGGTCTGGACTCCAGCGGGCATTTGTCAATATCACCAGGTTTTGCCTAATACGAGGACATATTTAGTCCATCAAGTTCCTCAGATGAACTTGACTAGTGGGACAGATAGTTGTTCAAGTTAGGAATTACGCGAGCAAGAAGTACATGCTATGGGATAGTAGGTTTTTCTTTTTGTGAGGCCATCCCCATTTTTATAAATTGGATTAGCAAAATTGACCCAGATTCTGTATTTTGGTGGTTTTACTCCAAAGACTGATGTATTTTTAACTGAAAACTTTCTCACTTTCTCATGTTTTCCATAAACATCTAGTGAAAGTGGATACTGATGTATTTGTTTATTTATTTGACCAAATAGGATGAATCAAAATCCTGGCTGTTCTTGATTAATTTGTGAAGATTTGCACCATAGACATGGTCACATGAAATGCACTAATATCAGGGACAAGAAAGGAATTCTGTTTTCCTCATTCCAAACTTTTTCTCTTACTCTTCCAGGATCTCAAAGATGAATTTTTCCCATGGGTAATGAGCTTGTCAAAACAGAATACCTAAGTATAAGTCTTACTACTGCCTAATTGCTATACTGATATGCCCTGAGGTTAAACATTTTTCTCTGTTGGCCCCAGAGCATTTCTGGGCTCCTAACTTTAGATAGAACTAGTACAAAATTCTCTCCCTCCCCAGCAAGTAAATAACCCAAAAGCACATCAGAAATTAACTAAATGTAGTCACTGCACTGCTTTTGTGGTCAAGTCTCTTTTGAATATCCTAGCCCAGGTTATTTAATGAAGCATGTTAAGAAAAAGACTTATTCAGTCCCTTGGAAATTGTTCATGATTCATTTTTATGCAAGAAGGAATTCATATTCTTTAAAGAAGAAAAATTAATTACTAATGAGCATTAAGAAAATCCAAGAAAAAACACTCAGCTTTAGTAATACATCACTGCATCAACTTTGTGTAAGAATTATGAACTGTACTCAACAAACCTTATTGCAACTTTTGACGGGCTTTCTTGATGGAGTGGTACAGCAGCGATGTTCATAGAATCGTTGAATCATAGAACAGTTTTGGGTGGAAGAGACCTTCAAGATCATGAAGTCCAAAATTTTCCTAGCCCTATCAACACCACTAAACCACATCCTTCAAGGCAACATCTACCCTTTTCTTAAACACCTCCACAGATGGTGACTCAATCACCTCCCTGGGCAGTCTGTTCCAGTGTCTAACAACACTCTCAGTAAAGAAATCCTTCCTAATATCCAACTTGAACTACCGCTGTTGCAACTTAAGGCCGTTTCCCCTCATCCTATCGTTCACCACTACGAAGAACAGACCAGCCCCCACCTCACTACAATCTCCCTTCAGGTAGTTGTAGAGAGCGATGAGGTCTCCCCTTCAATCATCTCTTCTCTAGGCTAAACAGCCCTAGATCCCTCAGCCTTCCCACATATGACTTGTATTCTAGGCCCTTTACCAGCTTGGTAGCATGCCTCTGTCCCCTCCCAAGTACCTCAACATCCCTCCTGTAGTGAGGGGCCCAAAATTGGACACGATGCTTGAGGTGAGGCGTCACCAAAGCCGAGTACAGGGGAATGGTCACTTCCCTGCTCCTGCTGACAACATCACTCCTGGCACAGGCCAGGATGCCAGTGGCCTTCTTGGCCACCTGGGCACACTGCTGGCTCATGTGGCTCTCCAGCCACTCCTCCCCAAGCCTGTAGTGCTGCTAGGGGTTGTTGTGGCTGAAGTACAGTACATGGCATTTGGCGTTGTTGAATTTCATTGAGTTGGTCTTGGCCCAGCGATCCAGCCTATCCAGATCCCTCTGCAGAACCTCCCTACCCTTAAGCAGACTGATGCTTCTCTCTTATTTGGAGCCATCTGCGAATTTACTGAGGGTGCACTCCATCCCCTGGCCCAAATCATTGATGAAAATGTTAAACAGGAGCGGCTCCAGTACTGAGCCCTGGGGAACACCACTCATGACCAACCACCAATTGAATTTAACTCCGTTAACCACAACTCTTTGGACTCGGCCAATTTTTAACCCAGCGAAGCATATGCCCATCCAAGCCAAGAGTAGTCAATTTCATAGAATCATAGAATCAATCATAGAATCATAGAATCATAGAATCATAGAATCATAGAATCATAGAATCATAGAATCATAGAATCATAGAATCATAGAATCATAGAATGGCCTATAGCCTAAGCAGGAAGGGACCTTAGAGATCATTTTCAATCTGGACTTCCTACCGCCAGGGACATCACCTCTCGACTAGATCAGGCAACACATGGGGACCAAACAGGAATCGAACCCGCGACATTAGCATTGCTAGCGCCAATTTCTCTAAGAGAATACTGTTTCTCTAAGAGAATGTAGGTTTGTTAAACAGGACCTGGCCTTCATAAACCCGTGCTGACTGGATCTGATCATCTGGTTATCCTGTATATATTGCGTAATGGAACTCAGTATGATGTGCTCAATCAGCTTCCCTGGAACTGAAGTCAAACTGACAGGCCTGTGGTTTCCTGGATCATCCTTCTGTCCCTTCTTATACATGGGTATTGGATGACTTCCAATCAGCTGGGACCTTCCCAGTCTGCCAGGACTGCTGATAAATGACGGACAGCGGTTTGGTGAGCATCCTTGCCACCTCCCTCAGTACTCTAGGACATACCTATCTGGCCCCATAAATTTGTGGATATTGATGTGTGGTCCTTTACTATCTCCTCATGAATTGTAAGGGAGATGTTTTGCTCCTGGCCCTCATCTCTTGGCTTGGAGGTCTAGCTTCCCTCAGTACAGGTGTTAAAGACTGAGGCAAAGAAGGTGTTAAGCACCTCAACCTTACCCTTATCCTTATCCTTATCCTTATCCTTATCCTTATCCTTATCCTTATCCTTATCCTTATCCTTATCCTTATCCTTAGTCACTATATATCCTCCTGGGTCTAGCAGGGGATGGAGGCTCTCCTTGGTCTTCCTTTTGTTATTAATATATTTATAGAAACTTTTCTTGCTGTCCTTTAGTTTTCTAGCTGGGCTTTGGATCTTCTAATTATCTCTCTGCATAACCTAACATTATTCTTATACTCACTGTAAGTGGCCTGCTCCTTGTTTCAGAGGCCATAAGCTATCCTTTTTCCCTTGAGTTTTGGCCAAATGTCTCTATTTAGCCAAGTCGGTCTTCCATGCTGTGGACTTATTTTATGGCACGTGGAAATGACTTGCTCCTGTGCCTTTAAGACTTCCTTCTTAAGAAGTGTCCAGCCTTCCTGGATTCCTATATCCTTTATAATTGACTCCCAAGATATTCTATCAAGTAACCTGCCCAACAACTCAAAGTCTGCACTTTTGAAGTCCCAAGTCATAGTTTTACTGTCCCTGTTCTAATATTTCTAAGAGTAGAGAACGTAATAATTTCGTGGTCACTATTCTCCAGACAGCCTCCAACTGTCACATCTTCCTCTAGACCTTCTCTGTTCACAAACAGGAGGTCCAGGAGGGTGCCTTCCCTGATCGGTTCACTTACAAGCTGTATGAGGAAGTTATCATCCACACATTCCAGGAACCTTCTGGATTGTTCCCTCTCTATTGTGTTGTATTCCCAGCAGATACATGGGAGGTTAAAGTACTCCGTAAGAACAATGGCAAGTGACTGCAAGATTTCTCCCAGTTTTTTATAGAAAGCTTCATCCACCTCACTGCTCCGATTGGGATGTCTATAGCAGACTTCTACAAAATACCAACTTTATTGGCCCTTAATCTAATCCAAACATTCTCCATCCCATCATCACTATACTTGATTTCTGAGCCTTCATAGCATTCTCTAACACACAGGGCCACTCCACCACCTCTCCTTCCCTGTCTATCCCTCCCAAAGATCTTGTAGCCATCTACTATGGCACTCCAGTCATGTGAGGCATCCCACCACACTTCTGTAATAGTGACTATATCATAGTTTTCCTGGTGCACCATGGCTTCAAGCTCTCCGTGTTTGTTGTTCATACTACGTGCAGTGGTATAGATGCACTTCAGATGAGCTAATGATTCCAGCTTGTTTTTGTGAGTGTGGGCCCTATTTCCTACCAGACCCTTCTCAGGTGCTTCCATGATTTTTAAACATCTATCCCTTTCCTCAGATGAACTGACAGAGTGAGAGTCCTCACTAGTCTACCACCCTGCAGGCTCTGGCATGCTTCCTTTGGGCTTATTCCTAACAGGCCCAGTTACCTCCCCTTCCCTCTTTATACCTAGTTTAAAGCCCTGTCAATGAGCCCTCCTAACTCTTGCCCTCAAATCTTTTTCCCCCTCTGGGACAGGTACATCCTACCTGCCACCTGCAGGCCAGGTGTCTCATATAGCAGCCTGTGATCAAAAAACCCAAAACCCTGCCGAGAACATCAGTCCTGGAGCCATATGTCGACCTATTTTCTCTTCCAGTCAATTTCCTCATTCATTGTCACTGAAGGGATAGAGGAGAACACAGCTTGCGCTCCTGATCTCTTAAGTAGCTGTCCCAAGGCTCTAAAATCTCTTTCTATTGATTTTGAGCTCCTTCTACCCACTTCATCACTACCCACCTGAAATACTAGAAGAAGGTAATAATCAGAGGGCTTTACTAGGGTGGGAAGTTTCTCCAGCACATCCCTAACCCATGCTCCAGGAAGGCAGCAGACTTCCCTGTGAAGTGGTCAGGACGGCATATTGGTCCCTCTGCCCCCCTCAGTAGAGAGTCACTCACAACAATGACCTGTCTGCTTTTCTTTTTG
>NW_009736076.1:16548-20280 GCF_000703405.1 Apaloderma vittatum | reverse complement strand
CCTGGGAAACAGACCCATGAGAGGCCAGGACTAACCCCTGGGGCTGGAAACACACCATGTGTTGCAGGAAGGAGCTAAAGGGACTGGTAATAGAGAGGTACCCAGGGTAGTTACCCACATGCTGGCTGTCCTCCTGCTGCCATGAGCGTCCCTCGGCCACCCCAAGAATAAGGGCGGTTAAAGTGCTCGTTTGACTGAAGTGACAGGAAGGCTGGAGGTAGAAGTTGCACAGTTCACAGTGTAGGGCGGGATCTTTGCATTGTTAGGAGAGGCCCAAAGAAAGTGGGAGCTGGTTTGTAAGCCTGGATGTTGACATCTGGTACTGGCTCAAAACAAATGACCCCTAAGGGTAATTACTGTTGCAGAAAAGCAGCTAATGGGATTTTTGTGGCACAGGTGTCCTGTGCATTTCCTGGTATTACCTCTAGCTTTCTTTTCTGGTTAGGTGATTGATTGATTGATTGATTAAGTAGGTTTATCCAGGAACTTAAGGAAAGAAAAGCAAAAGTCCATCTGGAAAAAACATCATTTGAAGACTTCTGTATCATTTCAGTCAGTAAATATTTTAAACAGTAAGGCCTTTTTAACGTTGAACTTATCCAATGCAACTCTGATCTTTTGTTTTGGACATTAAGCCATTATTGTTTAACATGTTAACCCATTTGTAAGCATCTGTGAAATACATTATTGTGCCTTCAGTTAGAAATTACAGCCCAGAGAGACTGGAGAGCCTTCAAATCTTGCTGGTAGGCTGATCTTACAGTCTTTGCACAGTGGGAGTTTGCAGGGAAAGTACTTATTTCTGAATTCATTTCTGCTTCTTCCTGGAGTGTTTAAAAAGAGTGGAGCTCCTGCAGTCCCCTGTAGCACGTGAAATTCCAGGTTGGTGTGAAAGCAACAGCAAGCAGATGATTTGAGCCATTTTTCACAGATGGAGCAGCCAAAAAATTCTAGACTGAGATCTTTCACAGGAGGGCTCAGCATGGTGATCCATGTGCCTCTCAGATGTGAACTGAAAGGCCACAGCCAACTGGTTTCTGTTCCAGCTCTGCAAACGGTGCTGGTAGCCCTGAGTCAACAACCGTCCCTCGTTGCTGCGCCTGTGCCCAGCCGTGCAGACTGACGAGCTGACAGTCCCGTTGTTGTTCTCTTTCCAGCTTTTCACCGAGTACGGCCGGCTGGCCATGGAGGAGACATTCCTGAAACCTTTCCAGGTGAGCCCGAGGGTCCTGACCGGCACACGGAGGTGTCTTGGCTCCGGAGGTGGCCTGGCCTCAAGCTGGTTGGCTTCACCACGAGATGTCACTGCAGTTTGCGGGATGGGAGGAGATGGGGATGGATGCCTGGAGACTGGCTCGGCTGCCCGATGGAAAAGCTTTGTGCTTCCTTGCCCATAAAGAGGCTTCCAGATACATCCAGCATCCCTCTTTCTTTCCTCTCTGAACTCCTGCCATCCCGAGAGCTCTGCTGTCTCCTGCTGAGCTTGGAAGGCAGTCAGGTTTTGCAGCAGGTTTGTCGCACCATCTACCCGAGGACTCTGCCCAGCCTTTGCTCTGAGAGGTTTGAACCCTCCTGCCCTGGGAATCCTTGCTCCTGGTGAAATGAAAGGGTGAGGATTAGCTCAGAGCTCTCACGAGCAACAGCAGAGCTGTGGGAAGGCTTGGTTTAAGTGGGGGTTTTAGCTTCAAATAAGTGACATCTGTTCACCCGGCTCTTTCTCAACCTGTGAAAAGCTGGCGTTCAAAAAAAGAAGAGCTTCAAGCAGACACCAGCTTGCTCTGAACACTGGAGCTGTGAGCAGCCCTGGGGGTGGGAGGAGAGTTGGCTGTGACAGCCCCTTCCAGGAGGAGAGGCAATATGAAGGAAGACAGACAAAGCACAAGGTCAAGAGGCAGAAGGTTCCATGGCTGCAGCAGCTCACAAAAGCTCCAGTCCTTTAACAGATTGTTTTGTACGGCTTTGATTATGGCTGCACCAAATCCTGTGCATCTTGGGAGGCTGAGAAGGTGCTTGATACAAGTTTCAGAGCTTTCGCAGGTCCATGGGACTGGGTGTGAAGCGAGGAGCAGGGCCTAAGGGGATGAAAGGAGGGATGCTGTCAGGTCCCCGCGTGTCTTCAGCGCTGTTACGGGGCTCACTTGCATGATTTGGGTGGTGAAGAGAAGGAAAACACCTTCTGTGGGGCACTGGCCTTGTCCTGAACGAGTTGTTCTTTTAACTAGACGCTCTTTGGCAGCCCCAGTGGCTGGGTTCCACTTCCAGCTGGCATCTACAGTAGGTCAGGGGGTTGCTGGATGGGGGGTTATGATCTTCCCAAAATGGAAGACTGGAGAGAGTGAAACACGCTGTAAAAATGCAAATGGTAATAGGATTACAGCTCTTTTGCCTTCCAACCTAAAAAGGGAATTGCTGTCCTTAACCACCGTCCTGGAAGGCCTAAGGGGTTTATAGGGTGTCTGTGGTCAGGAAGTGGAAATGAAAGATTAAAAACTACAAAAAATGGACAAATTGAGATTTTAGGGAGCTCTGAGGGTATATTGGATGCTAGCATGGGCAGGTGACTGAGAAATGATGTGAAAGGTAGCAGTAAAAATATATGACTTGTAGTAGCAAGAACTAGGAGAGCATTGTAACGTGGTACAGAAAAAAAGCTGGACATTAAATAAATATTCCCGTTCCTTATTTAAAAGCTCTCAGGATAATGTAGCCAAATAGTTAAATGCAAGTGAAATACTTTCTACTCCATCAGTAAAAGGGAAGCTGTAAGGGGATACTTTTATATATGCTTAAGTCATTAGGACTGGATAATAGGCTCTGATTTTACCAAAGACCTTAATTGCTGTCACGAGCACCCAGTTTTGTGCATAGCAAGTCTTGTCAAACAATCCCATTACCAATTTTTACAGGACCAGGAGTTCAGTTGATAAAGGTAACTATCACCATGCCTTCCCTAAGCCTTATCTCCCTCCAATGTTGATTAAAAGCAAGGGAACAACGTACCAAATCAGCATTGTCTGCTTTAATCCATTCTAAATGGATTAAAAACTCATTAACTGATAGATGACAGAGCATGCTGAACTGATTTTAATAGGGAATCATCATCCTTCAGAAGTGTTTCCTTGGGGCTTCCCTCCGGGGTCTCTGTGATTCACTGTCATCTTCGTTAATGATCTGGGGGAAAAAAAACCCTCAAACGACTGGGGGTAACCCTTGCACATAGGATAAAATTTGGTAGAAGGGTCTGTGGCGATGTGGCTGGGTGAGATCTCCTCTCCACCTTGCAAAGCACCTTTTTAAAGAGAGCCAAACATTTTGTTAGAAAGCAGAAGCCTCTCTTCCACTGGGGAGGACGAGGCAGCGTGCAGCTGAGGCTGGACAAAGTCTGATGGGCATACTTTTAATGAGGGGGCAGTTTAATAGTTAGGGTGGCTTAACGAGAGGTATGGGTAGCTGCAGGCTCTAAGCTGAGACAGCTCTCTGGAGTTCCTTGGGTGACGTTCCAGACCTGTAAGTCACAACAGGCTGAACGTCTCGTGTCGTTAAAATATAAAAATCCCATAAAGGAGGCTTTGGAAGAGATCTCCTGTAGGAAAACGCTGCCAAGCAGGGAGCGCGCAGAAAGTGGTGGTAGCGAGGCGGCGCATTGATCCTGCTGGAAGTGATGCCTGGTAGTGGAAAATTAACTCTGCCCTTTGGCTCCCTCCTCTCCACCAGCCTCTGGCGAGGGCTCTC
>NW_009736076.1:8612-16517 GCF_000703405.1 Apaloderma vittatum | reverse complement strand
TCTCAGGGCAAGGCAGGCGGTTACGCAGGTTACCGCCTGCCTTGCCCTGAGAGCCCTCGCCAGATGCCGGTCCTGGCCGTGATGCCTTCACAAAAAACCTTTCCCAACGTTTTCTGGAAAAGAGATATAAGGAAGGGAAATATTTTTCTCTGCCTCCACTAAATCTTTGTTCTAAACATAGACAATTTTTAGGGAAATTCCAGCAAGATGGATTCCACTCGCTGAGCTGCTTATTCATGCATATGAGAACCCTGACACCCCTGCCAGGCCCTCCTGGGCTTTGGATTTCAGGGCTTCCCCCTCCAAACTGTGGATTCATTACATGGGACATAGATCCCTTGCGCAGAGGAGACGTTGGACACAGAATTTTTTGCTGAAAGCAAATTTTTTTTTAAGGATTAATTTTTAAAATGATTAAGTACCAGTTGTCCTGGTGTTTATTTATTTATTGCATAGGAACTTTGAATGCCTTGGTAAAGATTACAAAAGCCAACGATTTCTTATTCAGCCTCGTTATCCTGCATCTTCTTCTCATTAAAAGTCTGGCTGGAAGGCTGCCTGGTGAAAAACGCTGTAAAAACTGAGCCTGTAAAATTCCCATAGGATGGAACTAAATGTGGCTGGAGTTAGGGAGCTCATCGCCTTTTGTCCTGGTTAGCAAAAAAATCTCTTTCTGATTTTGCACTTTAAATGATCAACGCTATTCTTCGAGCTAGGGAATCCAAGTGGGGGTGAGGGTGTCGTGCCAGCGCTGTGGAAGAAGGGAAGCCCCAAAATCACTCGCCAAACCCCTTCTGATAACACGCAGCAGAGTTATTAGGCATCTTATGTAGCCAGTCCTGATCCTGTTACGTGAGAGGAACCCTGGCAAAAAAAATCCCAACAGAGGGATGCCCTTGAAAGATGAGTTTTTCTGAGCTGGCTCTGGAGCAGCTGGGAACTTTGACTCAGAAGGATGGCACTGATCCCTTTCTGTCTCTTTGTTTTCTAGTCCCTTATATTCCTTGTGCGTGACTGGAGCTTCCCTTACGAGTTTTCCTACGGATCCGATGGTGGTGCAAGATTTCTGGAGAAGCGGCTGAAGGTGCGTTCTGTCTGCTCGGGGTTCATTTAATGAGCAATGCTAGCCTGGGGGGGTGCTCGTTGGTGACAGAGGACCAAGAGGCAAACCCAGCTTGTGACCCAAAGATGATGACACTGCCGTTGCCTGCGTGGATGGAGAGGGCATGAGGGTGAGACCTTGATCCAGGGGACAAGCAGTGCCTTAAAATCACAGAAGAGGCATTTTAGGAAGCTGAATTTCTGAGGCCATCTGTTCTAGGCTCCTGCCCAAGCCCAGGATCCCTGAAGCTCTCTTGCTGGGAGAGGCGTTAGAGACGGTAGTCAGCAGATTCCCTAGAGACCAGGCATGATGATTTAGTAATAGGTAGTTGTACAATAAAACTGATGGGCGAGGGCTCCACTGGGACTAATCAGGAAATGCGTGGCTGATTTGCTATTGGAGAGACCTAATTAAATGCGAGACGAGAAAGGCCCTAGTGGGAAATCCCAAATGGTTTTATATTCCAGTCATACACAGACAGGCACATTTTCCAAACGTTAATAACATGCCCCAGGGCATGTGGTTCCTGGGTTGCTAGAAGAGCCCCGTCTTTGTCCTCGTGCAGCGTATCGCTACGGGATGTCCTTCTGTGTTGCTTTTTCCTGCTGTAAACAGCCACAGCACGAAGTACCCCATGCTCCTGCCAGCACCGCTGGCCCAGTGTTACCGATGTCCCCATCAGAAGGAAACCCTCTGACCCCAAACTGGTGTCTCGCAGGTCTCGGGAAATCAGCACGAAGAGCTGCAGAACGTCAGAAAGCACATCCATTACTGCTTCACCAAAATCTCCTGCTTCCTCTTACCTCACCCGGGCCTGAAAGTTGCCACCAACCCTAATTTCGATGGAAAACTGAAAGGTATGAAGGCAAAAGTCTGGTTTTTTAAGCGTATACCTTAGATGTCCTGGCAGAATGTCCTGCCAAAACCTCCATAAGTATTTTCTGTAAAAGGAACTCCTGGCAGAGGAGTTCAGTCCTCCTCCTGATGACGTACGCGTGCTCAGCTCATTCTTCCGAGTCCAGCAGCTGCCTGTCCATTGCCGGATATTTTTAACTTAGGACAGGTGTGGAGGCCAAAGAGGCAACCAGGGAAGGGCAGGGCTGAGGTAGGAGGTTTATGAACACGGGGTTAAGCCTGAGGTTAACTCCCGTGCCTCACTTGCAGTTCAGCACAGATGCGGAGCGGAGCGGTGCAGAGTGGTTGCTGCAAGGCAGGCTGGTGCTCCCGGAGGGTGGAAGGGTCAGTTACACGTGAAAGAAGCTTTATTTCACTTTGAAAAGCTTTCCAAGGAATATGTAACCAATTCTTGACTTACCTGCTAGGTGGTTTACCTACAGGGCAGACTTAATTCAACGAGTTAGAAAAAAAAAAAGCCATGGTGAGGTTCTCCAGCCTGTAAAGAGCCACTTTTTTAGTTGGTTGTTGTGAACCAACTGCTTACCAGCTTCAGTGGTTACAGGCTGCTTGCAATCTTAGCAATGGAGAAAGGGGGACACTAGTCACTTAAAATAAATTAGCAGACAGAAAGAAGTTAATTTGCCTTTGGTTTTGTCTGCCTTGTGATCAGACTTGTTCTTCTGGCAAACTCCAAGCTATCCAGCAAGCAGAACAGCGAGGCAGTGAGGGATAAGCATGCTGGTGGAAGCTGAGCCCATCTCTGCTAGATCATAGGATCATAAAATCATTAAGGTTGGAAAAGACCTCTAAGATCATCAAGTCCAGCCAGTTCACCCTTAATTTCAGGGGCTGAGTGGCACTGCAGTGGTGTGGGCAGAACTGGCACAGGAGTTGTCAGCAGTTTCTCAGCACCATTTTTCTTATTCCCTCAGAGCTGTACACAGCTTTTTGTGCTCTGATGGAAGAAATGTGGGGAAACATCCCCTTTTTCCTTACCTTACAAGTGCCTGGATGTTGCGTTGTTTTTTTTCTGTCTCCAGCCTTGCACAGTTTAATTTAAATAGCAATAAATGGATGTCAAACACTATGAAGCCATAAGGATGACTGTGAGTACTTGAGCCTGTCTCTGCTGAGTCTGTCTCTCTCTGAGAGCCAGAAATCCTAAGCCCTGGCAGAATATTTCCACTCTGGGTGCCATGGAGCAAAGCAAAGGGAAGGCACAACATGTGTCCGTGCACTAAGGATCAGGATTTTCAAAGAGTCTATGTGTCTAGGCAATAGGATCATAGAATCGTAGAATTGTTTTGGTTGGAAAAGACCGTTAAGATCATCAAGTCCAACTGTTAACCCAGTGATGCCAGGTCCACCACTAACCCCTGTCCCTGAGCACCACATCTACATTTTAGCCTTCAGGGATGGGGACTTCACCACTGCCCTGGGCAGCCTGTGCCAGGGCTTGGCAACCCTTTCGGTGAAGAAAGTCTTCGTCATGTCCATCTTAACTTAAACCTCCCCTGGCATGACCTGAGGCCATTTCCTCTCATCCTATCGCTTGTTACTTGGGAGAAGAGACCAACCCCACCTGGCTACAACCTGTCAGGGGGTTGCAGAGAGCGATGAGGTCTCCCCTCAGGCTCCTCTCTCCAGGCTGAACAGCCCCAGGTCCCTCAGCCGCTCCCCATCAGACTTGTTCTCCAGACCCTTCCCCAGCTCCGCTGCCCTTCTCTGGACACGCTCCAGCCCCTCAGTGTCCTTCTTGTCGTGAGGGGCCCAGAACTGGACACAGGGCTCAGAGTTCAGCCCCACCAGTGCCGAGCACAGGGAACAATCCCTGCGCTGCTCCCACTGGCCACACCGTGGCTGACCCAGGCCAGGATGTCGTTGGCTTTCTTGCCCCCCTGGGCACACGGCTGGCTCAGCTTCAGGTGACTTTCAACCAACCCCTCAGTTCCCAGTGATGGTGCTTTCTGGCTGTCACCATTATGTGCACATGACCAGCATCACCAGCAAAAGCAGATTTTTTCCCCCATGCAGTCACATTTGTGTCTGCGCAAGTATTTTTGAGATCATGAAGCCGGTTTGTTGATACGTGCCCGGCTGTGTCGTCTGTCCGTGTGTTAAATAAGAACTTAAGTGGGGCCACGATCATTTCCGAGTGCTCACATCACTGAATCATAGGGTGCCTGAGTTTGTATCCTGGCTTCAGTCTCCTGCTCTTGTTTCATGTGAGCACACGTCGAAGCACAAGCCTGACCTTGGGCTCATACTGACGACATTGGGTTTTATTTCCAGAAATAGACGATGAGTTCATCAAGAACTTGAAGGTTTTGATTCCTTGGCTTCTTAGCCCCGAGAGCCTGGACGTTAAGGAGATCAATGGAAACCATATCACCTGTCGAGGCCTTGTGGAGTATTTTAAGGTATTGGCCTACTGAAGAGAAATTTGGTTTATTAATCTGTAGCACGCTTGCTCTTTTACTGTAATTAAAGGGGAAAACAGGAACAGGCAGGCCAGCTGGAGGAAATGTTCTTGGTCTAGCTAATAGTCCTGTCTCCTTTTCCTGCACAAAGCAAACACCTCGCAGCCATGTGTTTGGCCACGCAATAAGTGCAAAAGCGAGCAGGGCTATTCCCCCTCACCCCTTCCCAGATTGCCGAGGCCCAGGGGGAGGTAGGCTGCGGGCTGTATTCCCATCGCCTTTGGATAAAGCTTATTTTTGTTGTCATGGCTACTGGGACATTTTGATGCGAGACAGCGGTGAGTAAGTCTCACCACCTACTCTCCAGCGCTACCTGACTCTGGCTCCTTCCCCTTCAGTGAGGGATGGAGGTGGGTACAAATCCCATGGTGGAGGTACTTCGTGTAGGCGGTAGAGCGAGAGCCTTGAGGGACTGACCCAGGCCACCCAAGGAGTCGACCTGGAGCAATTCCTGACAGAGCATCCCCTGCTGAAGCCATCTTGTGCCGGGAACGTCCTACTCCTCTGTGCTTCTGACATCCTGTTAAAGTTGTGTCTGGAGCTGGGTGGGGATTTTTTGCATGTGCACTTGCACGCCACGTTCAGCGTGATTCCATTTTCTCGGCGCTGTTTTGCAGGCGTACATAAAGATCTACCAAGGGGAAGAATTGCCGCACCCAAAGTCGATGCTGCAGGTACGTGAGTGTGAGCTGGCGGGCGTTCAGGCACCGTAATTCCCAGTGATTTCCGCTTAACTGTCAGAGCCGTCTGGCTAGGGCAGCACATCGAGTCTTCTGTGATTTTATTTCAAATGCCTTGGCGTAACAACAGTCCTTTTGGAGTTATTCGGTGGACGCGAGCCTGTGTGCAGCCTCTCTCCCTGAGCTGGGTGGCTTTGCGGGAGGTTGCAGCTGTAGCTGTTTACATATGGCTGAGCCTTTTATCTCTTCCCTCGCTGTTTCCCACAGCCGAAGCCAAACTTTTTGTTGCTTTGGCTCAGGAGGGGAGGAATCCTCTCTTCACACAGGCTTTTGCCTAGAGGGGGACTGAGGAGGCTGGATGTGTAAATACGGGATGATCTTACTTGGTATTGGGAGAGGACACTTGGCTAAGACAAGGGAGCTCTTTAATTCTGTACGTGTGCCTCAGGAGACCGTGCGCGTGTCCTGGCTGCGTACACGTGTACCCAGGCACCCAGCGGCTGCTACTTCGTGCAGTTGTGCTTCTTAACCCTGTCTTTTTGCAGCTAAACTTTGCACTCCCTCTGCCCTTCTTGCAGGCTACAGCTGAAGCCAACAATTTAGCAGCGGTTGCCACTGCCAAAGACACCTACAGCAGGAGGATGGAAGAGGTAGGTGGTGCCGAACGCGGCATTTCGCGGTGCTCCTGGCTCTCCTGTTCTCCTGGGGAAACCTCCCTGCCTGAGTGCCTGGTAGAAAACGTCCTGCGTGGGCTTGGGCTCTGGGCCTTCGAACTAATGTGTCCGTCCTCAGAAACAGAAGGAAAATGCTGCGGAGTTTCCAGTACTGGAAAATTCTGGGGTTCAGGGTCCTGCCGGTCAGTGAGCTCAGCCGTGAGCGTGGCCTGAGATCCCAGCTGAGGCTGTGAGAGAGTTAGGGGAGCTGTGGGATGTGGCTTCCCAGCGCTGACACCCCCTGCCCCCTTTTAACCTGCACCTTGCAGAGCTGTCCCAGGTGGACGGCACAGTCACGGAAGTCTTCCTGCAGAGTCACAGAATCACAGAATGGCCCAGATTGGAAAAGACCTTTAAGATCATTGAGTCCAACCATTAACCTGACACTGACAAGTCCTCGACTAAACCATATCCCTGAGCACTGTGTCTGCCCGACTCTTAAATCCCTCCAGGGATGGGGACTCTGCCCCTCCCCTGGGCAAACCCTTCCAATGGCTGACAACCCTTTCAGTGAAGAAATTCTTACTAATATCCAATCTAAACTTCACCTGGTGCAACTTGAGGCCATTTCCTCTTGTCCTGATTTTTTCGACCATCCCCCACCCCTCGATACCCTCCTGTCAGGCAGCTGTAGAGAGCGATGAGGTCTCCTCTCAGCCTCCCCTTCTCCAGGCTGAACAACTCCAGAATCAGGAGGTCTGTGCCAAGCAGGAGCCTGTAGAGCCTTAATCCCAGTGATTTGCGTGGCAGAGCACAGGAGCTGTTGGTGCTGGTGTTTCTGGAGTGATTGGACTGTGTTTTTTCCATGCAGGTCTGTGGTGGGGACAAGCCCTTCCTCGCACCCAGTGACCTCCAGACCAAGCACGTGGAGCTGAAGGAGGAGGCTGTGAAGCTGTTCCGCGGGGTGAAGAAGTACCCGCCGCTACCTCCAGCAGCTGGAGAACGAGATCGATGAGCTCTACATCCAGTACATCAAGCACAACGACAGCAAGAACATCTTCCACGCTGCCCGCACCCCCGCCACCCTCTTTGTGGTCATCTTCATCACTTACGTGATCGCAGGAGTCACCGGCTTCATTGGCTTGGACATCATAGCCAGTCTGTGCAACATGATCATGGGCTTGACGCTTATCACACTGTGCACCTGGGCATATATCAGATACTCTGGGGAGTACAGAGAACTGGGCGCAGTAATAGACCAAGTGGCCGCAGCCTTATGGGACCAGGTAGGAGAAAACGCTTTTGATTTCAAACAGCAGAGTTCTCTTAAGTGTTGAGCTTCCTGGGGCTTTTCCTCCCTGTCGAAATGGTTTCTGTGTTTAGGGCATCTTGTGAAAGACAAGCTGTGTAGATGCGGGCTGGGGATGAGAAGTCTCACAGTGAGCTATTTCGTTCTGCCTTTTTTTTTTTTTTTCCTTCTTGTCTTACTCATCGCAGGCTCAGACCCTGCAAGAGTGGGGCAGCTTTGCCCAGGGTCCCGCTGGGCAGAGGTTTTTGGAGCCAGTGTGCATGTGCTTTTTTGTCTGCATGTCTGTGTAGGGCAAAAAGAAATCTGTATCTCTGCCCAGGTTCAGGGTAGGAATTTTGGCTTTCCCCAGGCCCTCTGCAGGAGACTGAGGCCAGGCCTCTGCCTGGTTTGGCTTCAGGCCTTGCTTTCCTGTTAGAGCCACAGCTGTGCTGGGTCAGTGGGTCTCACCCGCTCTTGTTCAACTTTTTTTCTTTCCCAAACAACATGGGAAAGCCTTAGCTGGGGCCTGATATCAAACAGGAACACATCTAAAACCTTAAAAATGGTCCGTGCGAGAAATCAACCACTCCACTCCCTGCTGCGTTGCTCTGCCCGCTTCCCAAACTGCGCCCGGCGCCGGCAGGGTCAATTCGCAGCCCATGGCCACAGTATTTTTAAAGCTCAGTCCTTCCTGTTTCCCTTCTGCAGTGGCCCTTTCTGGGGAAAACCCGGACCCTGCAGGGCTCCTGCTGACCCTCTTCACCCCAGCCGGGGGAGCAGCCCGCCCGGATGCAGCTGCGGGTGG
>NW_009736076.1:0-8581 GCF_000703405.1 Apaloderma vittatum | reverse complement strand
CCCGTGTGCCCAAATAACCCGTTGTTTTGCTGCCCCCGCAGAAGCCATCAGCTGCAGTCAGGGCATTTATTTCTGTTGTGCTTCAAGGCAGAAAAGGCCTCAAGAGCAGAAAAGCCGTTCTTGACAGCTTTACATGCTCCTTCCCTGCTTTTTAGCCACCAGCGAGGTTTGGATTGTGAGCCAGCGCATTTGCTACTAAGCTTCGGGAGTAAAAAATGAAGTGTTTATTATTCAGTTCCTCCTTTCCAGAGCTGGGTCACCATGTCGCTTGGCTGAGCTGCCTTTAAAATAAAGCAGATTGGGAGGCAGCCCATCACCTGCATCCCCGGCAGGTACATCCTGGCGGCTCTGTCCTCAAGCACCTGCAGTGACCCTGCTGCGGTGCGGTGCGCTCAGTGCCCGGGCAGTGGCTTTTTGCTCAGGGACACTTCCCCGGTGCCTTTTGGGGGACGCTGGCATGTTTAAGCCCAATATTTGCCCATCCCTGTGCAGGAAGCAGCGAGGAGCAGGGGGAGCGGTTAAGCAAGACCAAGGACACAGCCGGCAGGACGTGCTCACTTGCACCCCGCCCCAGCTGGGGAAAAATAAAGAGGTTAAAGTGCCTGCAGCTGCTCCCTGGCCCCCACTGCTGCTTTCCAGCCCGAGGGAAAGTTCTCCCGAGCAGGAGCTGTGCAGACGGGTGGTACTGGTGCAGCCCCACTGCCGGCCTGGTCACCCCACGCAGGGTTGGTGCCTGAGTGCCCTGGTGGGCACAAAGCCCTCGGGACTCTGTCCTCGTAGCGCTGGGACAGGCCTCAGGAGGGGTGGATGGAGCTGTGAGAGGAGGGGGTCATGCAAGAGGGGGCGAGCCCCTCCCTGGGTCTACATGGCTGTGGTGGCACCAGCGGGGGGAGCACCGTGGGCTCCCCGGGGCCTGTGTTTTTTTTTTTTTTTTTTTTTTCTTCTTCTTTCTCCCTCTTTTTCTTCCCATTGCCTCTCTCCCACAGGGAAGCACGAACGAGGTAAGTGCCTCTTGTTTTCCGCATGTGACACCGCTCAGGTCCCACGGGCTGCCGGGGAAAAGCATTTTGGCCTCAGATGCACATTCCAGCTGCGTCGCTGACTTTGGGCTGGCGGAGGACAGGGCGGGGAGGGTGCGAGGGCTCAGGGCACTCGCCAGCGGTGGCCGGGCTCTGGTTGTTCCCTGTCATCCAGCTGCTCAGGGAAGGGGATGAAATGCTCTGGGTGGTGGCTGGAAGCCAAGCTGGGGAGGGGAAGAGATTTGGGCAGAGAGTGCATTTGTGTGGATGCGGGCTTTTTGTGTTTCTCCCATCGGTTCTGTTTCGGGGCTTTTCCTGTTGTGCTGAGAGGTCTGGAATTGGAACACCGGTTTGTTTTGTAGCACCAACCATGCAGGTGTCTCCCACCCTGGCATCCTAAGAGGCCCCCTATACCTGGTGAGGCCTCTCCATACTGCTGGAAATGCCATGTGTCCTGTTTTGGGGGCAAAACCACTGCCCACCAGCCTGAGCCAGCCAAACGCACAGCCTGGGAGGCAGAGCTCGTCTGCCCAGCCTCCTGCTGGGGCAGCACACCTGGTACACCCCCTCTCACCCAGTCTGGGGAGAAACCTGTGCTGACAACCGGCAGCAGCCCTTGTCAGCATCTAATTCAAACAAACAAACAAAAAAGGCATCCTGATTAGGCTGTTTCACCAAAGCCTGCAGCTCGAGCTGTCGGTGTCCACATGCTTTTCAGCCTCTGTGTTGAGTGCAGAGTCCCTGTTAAGGTCAGAGCAGCTCTCACAGGTCCAAAAGGCCATTATAGAAAAAAAGAAACGCTAGTTAAAAATCAGTCCATTACTTGCCCCAGCAGCAGTTTTGGTACCTCACTGTGCCGCAAATGCTGAGTGGCTAAAAGCTTTCTGACCTCTGGATCTGTGGGCTTTGCTGTGGCTTGTGCAAGGGCAAGACGCAGAACATGATCTGTGGCTGTTGCACGTGCTCTTAACAAATGCTATCTAGTGAAAGTCAGCTCTGTGAGAGTGGTTTGACATGAAAAAAGTGCCTGAAATAGCACAAAATGCTGTGATGTCACTTACATAGGCTTTCGAGGTGTATTTTTAAAAAAAACCACCAAAGATGATGCAAGATGTCTCCTCCACCAGTCCTGCCCACAAAGCCCCACCTCCGTTTCCGACAGCCTCCACGAGAAGGACACGGACCTGTTGGAGCAAGTCCAGAGGCCACAGAGCTGATCGAGGGACTGGGGCACTTCTCTTAGGAGGACAGGCTGAAAGAGTTGGGGCTGCTCAGCCTGGAGAAGGCTCCAGGGAGACCTTACAGTGGCCTCCCAGTACCTAAGGGGGCTACTGGAGAGATGGAGAGGGGCTGATTATAAGGGCATGTAGGATAGAAATTGGACGATTTAGATTAGATATGAGGGAGAAGTTCTTCACTGTGAGGCTGGTGAGTCTCTGGCACAGGTTGCCCATAGAAGCTGTGACAGTCCCTCCCTGGCAGTGCCCGAGGCCAGGTTGGACGGGGCTTGGAGCAGCCTGGGCTGGTGGGAGAGAGGTGTCCCTGTCCTTGCCCACAGCAGGGGTGTGCAATGAGATCGTCTTTAGGGTCCCTTCCAACCCAACATCCTGTGATTCTGTGAAACCCACGGAGAAACCCAGATGCCCCCTCGCCCTAAGCCCCTTCCTCAACGCTCCAGGCACATTCCTCCCATCCCAGCTGAGCAAGCAGCCTGCCAGCCAGCTTTATTGCTTTTTCCCTTTCAGCCACTTGGCCAAATCAAGAGTTGGTGCACAAAACAAACCCCACGACACGGTTGGTTCAAACCTGCTGTGTGAATGTGGAACCCACACAGGGCTGGGGCTGTGATTGTCTTCTCGCTCTCTTCTTCCAGGCTTTGTACAAACTGTACAGCGCTGCAGCGACCCACAGACACTTGTACCACCATGCCTTCCCCGCGCAGAAAGCAGAACCCGCCGAGGGCTCCGAGAGGAAGAAGGTGTAAGCCGAGCGCGTTCCTGCAACACGGAGCAGGTGCAGATGCCTCCTCCTCAGTTCCACACTCCCGTCCTTCTCCCCATCACAAGCGGAGAAGGGGTCGCGCCCGGCGGCTCGGTGTATTCGTCCCGACGACACCATGTTTGATGGGAAGATGTCAGCATGTTTTTTGTTTTGTTAATATGTACATACTGGTACTGCCGCGACTCTCAAGTGCTTTTAATTTGTAATAGCCGGCAAACTTTCCAGCTAATTTATGAAGCCTTATTTTCCTCTTCTTAATTAGTTACGAAGTCACTGAAGAAACTGTCAATTCACGCGATACCACAACTAAAAATCTTCCAGACCTTCGCTTATCCAAAAGCCAACTTATTTTCAGATACTTGAACGAGTTGTAACGTGTAACCGAGTTTTTTCCCTTTGATTAACTATTCAATTACATAATTGAAAAAAAAAAAAAAGTATTAACTTGCTTTATTGGGATCTGTAAGGGCACTTCTGCTATGGTATGTGAATGATCTTGTACGGGAAGCGTGCTTCTCTGTCTGTAACTCATGCACAAAGTATCACTTTGTCTATGTATTGGAGAAAGTTTCACTGTATTTCTGTACATATATAGTCATTATAGCGCATAGAAAAGTGTGTTCAACAGTTCTATTCTTTTATCGTCAGAACTATTAAAGTTTCCTTTGGGTTCCCACAGGGAGCAGTTATTGACCAACGAGGTGAGAGCTTCTCCTCTTGTTTTTTCTAATAGATTCTTGGTTTCCGTTTCAATGGGAAGCAGCTATTTGGAAACACTGGCCGGGGGTGGCAGGACCACCCTCCCCTAACCCAAACCAGGGCTACAGATTCTCTCACACATCCCCCTCCCCAGATCAGCTTTTTAGGGATTATAAGAACATTTTATTTGATGTTCTAAAAGGCAAAAAAAAATTCAGCTGGAGGACCCTTGGTTCATTAAACAAAAATGATTTTTATTGAATTAATAAGGATTTACAAGAAATGTATTTTTGTCTGCAACCATGTTTATTGCACTAAAAAGAATCCATAAATAACATTTCAGGACAATCAGTGAGCCCAATGAAAATATCAGAGAGGGTAACTGTACAATGAAGAACTTTCCCCAAGTAAGGAGGTTTTAATACAAGACGAAAACTCGTACAGGGGGACAAAAAACCAAACCCCCCAAAACCCCAAGGTACTTGTTGTTACATCCCCGATTTTGTCCACGGTGCGGTACAGCTGGTCAGACAACGCTTCCACCTTCCCACATGACTGGGTCCCCGTTTTCGGAAATGCAATCTGCTCAGGATTTAATAACCTGCAAAAAGTTTCTTTAGAGATCTCCAAAGGTAACAAGTATTTCCACTCCCCTACTCCCCCCCTCCCCAACTATACTTTCTGTGAAAACCAGTAGGAAATCTAAAGTAGCAAGGTAAAAAAATAAGGCAACTCCGAGTTCGCTTTCGCGAAGCGCTTGGTTTAGACCGACGGAATCTGCTTCCGTCGGGCTGTGGCGCCGTGTGGTGCTGGAAAGGAACAGTGTCGGTGGGTTCTGTACATTAAAGCTGTAAACAAAGAGCAGGACCACCCCCCCCTTTCTGTGTCGGGATACAAAGTCCCAAGTGAAAAATCACAGAAATACTTGTTTGGATTTTGACAATGTTTTGACTCGAGGACATTTCGTGTAGTTGCATCTATTGCCCTTTAAAAAAAACCCCCCATATACGGTCAGCTTCTTAATAATACAGCTGACTGCTAGAAAAAGATACCAGGATCAAGTATCTGATTAACTCCGCGCTGGTTTTCAGAATAATAAACTAGTTCTTGTATGGAAAAAAAAAAAAAAAGAATAACAAACATTTTTTGTTTTTATAAACAATACATAACATGTAGAAAAATATTCAAGAGGATAATAACAAAGGTGCAACATCAACAAAAATAAGCTGCCTTTTCAACAAAAGCACTTTTTCATAGTTTAATTGTGAAAACCTTTTTTTTTAAAGCTCTTAGTGTCCTCTGAGAAGTCTATTAAAAAAACCCAAGAGGCGTTAGCTTAAAAATTCTTGCCGTGCTGCTGGGCGTACCACTGCTGCCGCTGCTTGCGGTGCTCGAGCTCGGTGAGGAGGGCCTGCCGGTACGCCTCGTACAGCTTCACGATCCGTTCCAGTTCCTTCATGAAGAGCAGCTTCAGCATCCCCTGGTACGTGTCCAGGTCCGCCAGCTGGAAGAGCTCCCACTTCAGGATGTGGTCGTACCTGGGGGCCACAGGAGAAAGGGATGAGCTCCGTGAGCGACCATGCAGTGCTTCACGCGTTTCTCTGTCAGAACCGGCCTCTCGCTGAGCACATTGCCAGCGGTTCTGTTTTTCCTGAAGAAATGGAGTAGCAAACACCAAAGGACACGGAGCTCCGTCTGAAACATCACTTCCAGCTAAACTGCGGAGTCACTCATAAAATGCCAAGAAAAATCTCCAGAAATGCTGCAGATCCTATTAACTGATTCTAAGAAACCAATGGAGAAAATGCACTTGGCAAGGACGGAACCAGTTATTCCATTCGACGAGTAGTAAAATAGCTTCTAAAGTCAGAGTAACTCACAATAAGTGAATTATTTCAGCAGCTTACCCTAACGGGGTACCACCTCCAAGGCAGAACTTCCCTCACGACCCCTTTTTGTTTCCAAAGCCGCCTCATTCCAGCCTCCCCCTCTTGGTTAATTAGCAACAATCACCCAAGTTGGTGTGTCTCAAACTACCAGTCATGAACCCCCCAGGACCACAAAAGACAGCACCAGGGAGGACTGAGGGAGGAGGGAAAATCCAATTAGGCCATAATTAATTGCTGCAAGGGATGCCCTAATGACCCGCAGTGATCGGCAGCGATCCACCGGTGTTAAAAATCCCCATGCTGGAAAAAATGAGCTGCTGTGGAGCCTGAAACACACCGGTGCCACCCGAATCCTTCCTTTGGGAGCACCTGACCCAGCTCCTGATGGAAACAAGCTCAGCTGTGAGGCTGTCCGATTACTGCTCTGCTTCTGCCCACTCCCACCAATTACAAGGAGTTGCTGGGCTGAGCAAGGGAAAATACAGCAGCTCGGGTCACATAAGCGCTGTCCACGCTGCCGACACCTTTTCCCTGAGGAGGGAACTCACAAAGCTCACAAAGAAAATACAGAATCGCCCAGATTGGAAAAGACCTTGAAGATCGAGTCCAATCATTACCCTGCAGGTTCCAGGGGGGCGCTCCACACCCTCTGGCTCCGTCGAGGGTTAAAAGAAACAGCAAAGAAAACCAGAAGTGCAACATCGCTCTGTAAGGCGGGCGAACCGAGGGACGAGCATCACCAACCACTGCCAACGCTCCGCCGAGAGCTGCTGGTGGAGAACATCCCGCCTTTGATCCCGTTCTCCTCTCCTACTCAACCAGGGCGCTGCTCTTCCTACAAAAGCCAGGGCACGAGCTCTAGAGCCTCCCTTGTCTCGCCAGCAGAGCTGAAGAAGTTTCCTGAAGGCCACGGTTCATGTCCCAACCGCCCTCACCGCTCCTGTGGCCGAGCAGGGCTGCCCCGTTTCTCCTGCAAGTGATTTTGCACGATGGAACGCGGGGCTCTGCGGTCCGCGAGAGAACCAGGTGGCTGCTCAGAGGAAGCCCAGTTTCATACTGGTTCGTTCAGTCACACGTCGCTCAGTGACTCGCTTTCCCACCACAAATTCTTCAAAACTGGTGCCCCAAACACATGGCTCAACACTTCCCACAGCTAAGATATTTGCCTTTATGTAAGCTATTCCACTGCTCAAGAAAGCAAGCATTTCCCTCTTTTTTTTTTTTGATGGACCTCTTTTTGTGCCAGTAGTAAGGGGAGGTTTCCAAGGTCCTGGTAGAAAAAAAACATTATTTCTAACACAGGTTTTCAACAAAATTGTGGTTATTCTGCAGGTCTTGGGGCTTTTCCTGAATTATTTTGATTACTAACTCCTTGAGGAACATCCCAAATGCCAGCGTCTCCTGAAGGTATTTGCCCCACGGGGTGCAGTGGTCATGAGCCAGAGACCTTTAATCTACTTCTGCAGAATGACCACTGGCCAGCTCCAGGATTTCTCCAGAAAGCCGCAGAATTTTTTAAGTGAGGTTGAGGAAACGGCAACTCCCCAACTCGTTTTAATCTTGATTTTGTTTGATCCGAGTCTTGCTCTACAACAGACGTTTTAATGCCACTTTGTCTGGCTAAAAGAAAGCCTTGATGGAGTTACATCCTCACGGCACTAACCCTCACCTCCTGCTTTTCCCCAGGGCTTCTGCACATACACAATTCATCTGCAATCTCATTTTCCTAACTTGGAAACAGGCAGCCGACTGTTACAGTTAAGAACTATAGACGAAACTCGTGGAATAAACAGAGTTATTTGATCCATCTGAATCCTGTGAGAAAATACATTCACTTGAGCAGAGGCTGAAGTCAAACCACTGGTAAATTTAAGCAAATAAAGTGCATTAGCTATTGAGAGGATCTATTCTGCAAGCTGTAGCACCAAGGCGTGCAGATGACTGCCAAAGACACTTCAGAGGAGTTTTAGGAATGTAAAGAACCACAGCTTCTATAAACTTCCTAAATAACAGCTTCTCTGTTAAAGGTATCCTGAGTCTTGCCAGGGCTGCACTGCTAAAAACCACTCTTCCCGCCCTAAAATGAGAACCCCAAGAGCAGCTGGTTGTCAATACCAAGATCAAACCCCGAGAGAGGCAGGTGGCGCGAGCTGCTGCTTTCCAAGGTTTGCAAAGTGCAACTGCCGCCGCGGGCACTGGGTTCTTGAGCGTACGTAACAAAACCTTTCCAGCTCTGCTCCTTCCCTGCTCATCACACACCAAACCGGGCTGCAGCAGGACTTCCCCCGTATCCTTACAAACAGCCCGGGCCCGCGGCATTTATTAGAATACATTCTGCAGCAAGGCTGATTCTCACCATTTCTCACGAAGGTGGCAATGCAAGCAGGAGAGAAATAAAGCTCCATCATGTGCAATAAGCTGTCTGCAAGATTTTGGTGGCTTGCAGCTTGCTTTCTGATGGTTTTCAGCTCTCTGGAGATGTCGCTGCCGAGAGTTTCTCAAGAAAAGCAGCGTATCCAGATTACTTTGCCATGCAAGAGTTTCGCTTGACCTGCCAGGAGCAGCGGTGGATGGGGGAAGAAGTCTAATTAAAGATTAAGCCATTAGCAGCACCTCAGTTGGAATGTGCTCGTTCAAATCCCGAGGATCATAGGTTGAGGGACACTGAGATGCCCACGGGAACAGGGCACGGGGTACCAGGACCTGACTGATGCTCCCTAGGATTTTTTTTGTTGTTGTTTAAGAGGGGCAGCTAGTCACAGGGCCAGAAATTGCAGGGAGAAAGCACTTTAGTGCGAATTCCTTCAGAGCACAGAGCCAGAATGTCCTGTCTTCAGGGCTTTTCCCAGTAGACAGCAAGTATTTAATACAAAATAGGAGAATTTCAACAGCAGAGATGTTGACCTGCCCCCAGTATTCCCTGTGGGAACCCGCAGCTCAGGAGACGGAGAACCGTTCCACCCCGGAGTCTGG
>NW_009736075.1:0-25982 GCF_000703405.1 Apaloderma vittatum | reverse complement strand
TAGTCAGGCATGATTTGCCCCTAGTGAAGCCGCGTTGGCTGTCACCAATCACCTTGTTATCTTTCATGTGCCTTAGTACTCTTATCAGGAAGATCTGCTCCATGATTTTGCCTGACACAGAGGTGAAGCTGACTGGTCTGTAGTTCCTTGGGTTTTCTTTGCTTCCATTTTTAAAAATGGATGTTATGTTTCTCTTTTTTCCAATCTGTGGGAACTTTGCCAGACTGCCACAACTTCTCAAATACGATGGCTAGTGGCCTAGCAGCTTCAGCTGCCAGTTCCTTCAGGACCCATGGGTGTATCCCATCAGGTCCCATGGACTTGTGCACCTTCAGGTTCTCTAGGTTTTCCTGGTCCTGATCTGCTCCTACCCTGGGTGGTTCTTCACTCTTCCAGATCCAGCCAGTGCCCACTGTGACTTGGGTGATATGACTTAAGTGGTTATCAGTGAAGAATGAAGCAGGAAAGTTGTTGAATACTTCAGCCTTCTCCATATCCTTGGAAACTAGGTCACCTGTATCCCTTCAGAGAGGCCCCACATTCTCTGTTGATTTTTGTTTTTCTCTCACATACCTGTAGAATCCTTTTCTGTTACTTTTAATGTCCCTGGCCATATTTGCCTCCATCAGGGCTTTAGCTTTTCTAACCTGGTTTCTAGTATCACGAGCAATCTCCTTGTAATCATCCCTGGTTACCAGTCCCTGCTTCCACGCTTTGTGGATTCCCCTTTTGTGTTTGATTTTGGCCAGATCTTCTTTGTTCATCCATGTAGGTCCCCTGGAATTTTTGCCAGATTTCTTCCTTTTAGGGATGCAGTGCCTTTGACTTTGGAGGACATGGTGCTTGAAAGTCAACCTTTCCTGGGCTCCCAATCCCTCCGGGGCTTTGTCCCATGGTATGCTACCAAGGAGGTTCCTGAAGAGGCCAACATCAGCTCTTCTGAAATCAAGGGTTTCAAGCTTGCTGAGCATCCTCCTTCGCTGACCTTAGGATCTTAAACTCCATCATCTCATGGTCACTGCAGTCAAGGCTGCCCATGAGCTTAACATTGCCCTCTAGCCCTTCGCTCTATGTGAGAACAAGGTCTAGCATGGCACCTCCTCATTACTTCCTCTGTCACTTGGAAAAGGAAGTTATCGTCAACACATTCCAGGAATCTCCTGGGTTACTTATGCCCTGCTGTGCTGTCTCTCCAATTGACACTTTGGTGGTTAAAGTCCCCATGAAGACCAGGGCTTGTGAATGAGCAGTGACTCGTATCTGTCTATGAAGGGCCTCATCCACCTGGTCCTCCTGGTCCTCCTCTAATGTCTCCTACCCTTCCCTTCACCCTGGCCCACAGACATCTGATCTTTTCATCATCACTTGCCAGGTATAGCGTCATGCATTCTAGGTGCTACTGTATGGCTGATCCCTGTTCAAATTTATAAGAATATCTTTGCTTTAGGAAAGCTGAACATGCAAAACTTTTCATGACACAGTTATGCTATATACTTTGTTCTTCAGTAAATTCTGTCATAATTCCTAACCCAATGACTGACAGTACTGGCTGTTATAGACCTCCTCAGGGCAAATTTATTGTTTATTAACACTCTGCTGTGTTGATTTCTGAATTATGCGACCTGAATTACAGACGTGTTCTTCTGTTTTAATGATCTGAATGTTTCCTAGCTAGTATCTCTCAGAGATTGCTAACAGATTGCTAACAGAAAACACCCTAGAATTATTCTATTTCCAATTGTACATTTTAATGATGATTGCATTAAAAATATGGCCTTCTGAAAGAAGTAGAATAATAAACAACACTCGCCCCCATTAAAAAAAAATCATTAGAAAGAGACTTTTCCTTTTCAAACTGTCTTTATTCACATCCTGTCACGTCTCCTTCCTTTAATTCTGTTTCTCTGAGGATGAGGAAATTGAAACAGAGAGATAAGTGACTTGTTGAAGTTCGCAAAACGAGTTGACTGCAAAATCAAAATATAAATCTTAGAAGTCTGCTTCTTAGTCTCGACTCTGAAGTATTAAGCCACAACTAACATATAGCACTGAATTTGGTATCTGAGCATTCCATCTCTTAGCCAGGAGAAGGGCTGTGACCCCTGAGGAGAACCGAGTGCTGAACTTTTATTCCCCGCAAGAGAAAGACAGCTTCTGCTGAAATTATAAAGGCATGGTCCAGTCTGATATTGCTCAAAACATCTCAGAATATTGCATCTCATAAATACACCTTCCTTTTTCTTTCACTGACCACATCATTATCTGGAAGCATTAAATCACCCTAAATAATAGTCCAGCATAGGAACAGCTGTCCTTTGGGTAGTCAACCCTTTACACTTTATGTCACTCACAATATGTAAAAATCAAAGAAAATATGGAATAAATATTGTCTTTTTCATGAATCATTAATCATTTTACTGATATCGTGACCATAGAAATGTAACAATGCATTTTTCCAAATACAAAAGAAGACAGCCACCTGCCAGCCAGCACGTTTAAAAAATATTTTCTCCAAGATGCTTGCCCCGCTTTTTTGGATAAACAGCAGCACAAGCCCGTTTGCAATAGTGACATCTAGTGACGCCCAGTCAGATTTATATAACCCCCTGCACCAGCTTTTGCCAGCTTTGTACCCACTCGCAAAGATTCACAAGTGAACTAGCAAATATGTGCTTTTGATTTCAAAAAGACACTGGAAGAGGCAGGAAGCATTTCTCTAGAACAACGACTGGCTTAAAGAAGCACAGATTTAATCCCTTTGAATACAATGGGACAATTATCTAGCCTTGTGAATCAAGTTATATCTAACTCTTGCAGTAAAATGAGCACAACAGTTTTAGTGTTCTACCTGTTGGTGAATTCTGTTTATTAGGATGATTGTGTAAAGATAGCATATGCCTGTAGACATTATGAAGCAAAAAAGTGTCAATAGTCTGCTTTAAAGAATTAATTTTAAATGTTCCAAAACTGTCCCAGAATTATGAGGTGTGGGCTGCATGCTACAGTCTTAGTTTGTGGTTTTTTCCCAGTGAAATATTTTTTTAGGATGCTGCAGTGTATCAGTGGATATATTTATTATCTCAACAATCCTTTTTTTTTTTTCTTTGTCTATATAATTTTGCCTTGAATATTTGTCCATGCTGTTTATCATCCACTTATCTTTTCAGGTCATCATAGTACACAGGAATGCAGGAAATTAAGAACCGTCACAAGTTTCTCCATGATTTATAATCAGCACCATTATGATATTTAAATGTAAGCTATTGTTATTTACCTTACATGAAAGTTTTTCTGACTGCTTTTCAGTTCATACTGCGATGATCTAATACTGCTTCTAGGTACATTGATGTTCGCAAAAGCTCAATGTACCTTGACATCCTCAAAGTACTACATCTGGTTCTTTGACACGAGCCATTGTGTCACTCAACTCCGTGTATCATGTCGCTGCGTTGTTCAGTGGCATTAGCAAAAGGTGCCCTGACACAGGCTGTTATGTCAGTCTCTTCTCTTGACAATATTAAGAGCTTTTGTAGAGAACACACATGCATTTGAAGTGGTGTCGCTGTGTGCTGTTGTTCATATTTCTATAAAGCTGCAATTCTTCTGTGGATGGAAGCAATCCTTTTAATTAAAGTTATATTTTAATTAAGGCTTAATAAAAGAAAATACATTATCTGTTGTAAATCAACAGAATTTTTCCTAATAGTTCATATCTAATTGCTTTCTTTTTCGTAATGTAGATTATCTGAGCTTTTAAGACACCAAAGAAATTTGCTGGTTTTGTCATAAAAAAAATTCACAGATCTTTCATCAAAAATTGTCATGAGAAAACAACGTCAAACCACACTTTCCCAGAGTCACATCTCAGGATAAGTTTGGAGGGAAGAAGGGAATCTGGTTATCTTTTTGTATATACATATATATATATACACACACACACAGATATACACAGCAATGCTTTGTCCTATCAGTTTCTTCAGCCTTTTGAAATCTCTAAATGTTAACTTGAAGAGACAGAGCTATCGGCCATTCCACAGTGGTAGGCACATCTTGCTTACAGCCTGTAGTGAAGCCAGAGCAAAACCTTAGTGAAGAGTTTGGGACTACTTTGTTTTTGTTTTCATTCTAAGAAAAAAATGCAAAAGGAAAATTCAGGCCATTATATGAATATGATCATACTTTTTTTTTGTATCACATTGCAGGAAAATGTTGTTAACTTGTCATGCTGAGGACATACAGTCTCCAAAGGTTTTATTTCCAGTTTCAGTACTTGAATTTTATATTGGCTCATGCAAATACAAACTTCAGATGTATTTGCAATTATTACTAGTGGAAGGGTTCCCTCCATCAGTCATATGAACGAATGGTTAATTTAGTTAATTACACCTCATTAATCACAACTCAAAGAGTCAATGTGTAGTGTATGTAGAAAACTGATCAATCCAAAGAGTGATTTTAAAGTTTAAGCATTCGCTTATTTTGATGTGTGTGACCAATCAATCAGCAGCTGGGGAAGCAAACAGTGCAGGTTGAGTAATTAGTTTCTATTATTTGTTTAATTCTACTAAATTTTACCATGACTTTCGAATGTTAAAAAAACCCCGCTTTTTAAAGTGTCTGTATAATTTCAATACACTTTCACATCCATCATAATGAAATTACATATGAAAAAACAACTGCAAATTTACCAAATCATAAAAATTAAATTTAATAAAAAGTAAGCTAAACTGGCCAGATTATCTGATTTTACAATTATATGATTGCACAGTCATACTTCAATGGACACTTAAAGACTTACTAGAGTTGGAGTCAACAGGAATCTGGAAACGCAGTTTGATATGAAAGTCAAATTGAAGATGTTATGATAGTTCCAAAATGTATATAGAAATAAAAAGAAAATATGCACAATTTTTTTTCCCTCAAATTAAAAAAAAAAAAAGAAAAAAGAAAAAGTCACAAATCTTGAAGAGGATTGGAAGGAAGCAAGTAATTGGGAGTTAGAAAAGGCTGGGAATTAAGCGCTGTTACAGAGAAATGTGAAAGATCCCCTTAGGAAACAACAGAGAAGCCGTTAGTCTGTGCTGGCAAAGTGCGTGCTCCCTGTGCTGTGGCTCCTGGAGAAGATGGACCACCAAGTCCAGGCTTCTCACAAGTAACCAGTAAGTGAAGGGGGAGATTATGGGGGTGTGCCAGGATTAGCTGGTCCTCCCAGGATAATGATGGAACTTGTGATGCTCCAGAAGCCAATGTACTCCAACTCAAGAGGTTAGCAGAGGGTAATGAAAGAGTAGAACAGAGAAATAAGAAACAATGGATGCTCTGTTTTGAGAGATGGCCCAGAGTGGGGAAATGCCTTAGAGTAGGGCTCTTGTGGGGCTCTGGTCTTCAGGGTGAAGTGTGTCCTGTGAAGCCAGTCCCAAAAATGTTCAATCCTGAAAAGTTCGAGAGAAGTTACAATGTGTCATTTCACTCACTAATAAACAAGTGACAGTTAACAGTTAAGTTTTAAGGACTGACTATTGCAAAATGATAAATAACTTTGAGAAGTATTTGGCACCTTAAGCTTCCCATTTTTACTTGGATTCAAGCATGTCTGATATGTTACAACTCTTTTTCATTATAGTGTAGCAGCCTGTTATAAAAAAAAAAGTGAGATAAATGTTTCTAAGTTGTACATTTACATTGTAGAAACATGAAATCAAGTCAGCATTTTGCATTGCCAATTTACATATTTGTTGTTAGAATTGCTAATATCATGCTAATTATATTTAAATTGCAAAATATATTTAAATAAATGTTCTCCCATGGGACATTTTAGGTAATAATTAAGCATAATTTCTTCATCTTAAATTCTCAAATTAACTTTTTGATTTTTTTTCTTTGTGTAGAAACATGAATTATATGTACATATCTTTACTGTAAACCCCTTTGGTTTCCTCTAAAAGACACTTCAGAGGATTGTGCAGTGGAACTGCTAATTCTTTATGAGAGTGCTTATGTGTAAGATCCCATAAAGTTTCAGTTTACCGTTTCCCCTGTTCATCTTCTGTGCAGAGCTCTTCTGCGTTATTTTTGTGTTCCACTATCATTCATATAGAACTTATACTCTGCTAATTCTTTTTACAAGGCCTATATTTTACAGTTTCATATCATCCTCACATTTGTGAAGCAGTTAATAGAAATTGCTATATTTTGAAAATATTTGGTGTTACTTAATCTTAAAAAAGCAGTAATATTTGTCCAAATTTGAAGCATTTGCATAAATAAATCACAGAAGTTTCAGGGATTTGGAAGATGTTTGACGTCTTTTTTTCCTAAGTGGACAAATTGCCCCTGTTTTTCCGAGGAAGACGAACAGCGTAATTCTTTTTTTTCAGCTACAGCTTGTGTTGAAGGTTCAGTACTGCAGAAATACTACAGAATATATAGAAATACTGCAGAAATACTAGAGAAATATGACTTAAGTGTTAATCATCAAAAGAATAATATTCATTATGTTTAGTACAGTATGCAATAGATTAGATACAATTATATCTGTGAAATCTACATTTTATTAACAGCAGAATTTCACAGGAATAGAAAGAAAAATTAACTACATTTTCAGGTCTGTATCTTAGTATCTTATTATGTCACTTTTTTTTTTTACTACCCCATTTAAAGAAACAAAAAAATAGAAGATAAAAGCAAGAGTTCTTTAGCCAATGGTACTCTAAACTTTCATATTGTTGAGATTAACAGTAACTGTTACCTTGAAAACTTGCGCATTCCCTTGCACTGATCTAAGTTGAAATAGAGCCCAAGTGAAACAGAAGTCACAGAGTAAATCTTCATAACCGCTGTGTGAAAAAGTAGGCAATATAGAAGACTCATTACTACAGATAAAACAGAAACAATTCCTGGAGGACTATTTTTTAATAGTTTTGGGCAATTCTATTACAAATTTGGTCTATATAACAAGATGCTGTGACTTTTATATTAATGAAGGACATTAAGGAGATTCCAATTATGGTATCTGGTCTGAAAAATTAATCTAAGATATAAAAATTTGAGTGTTTGAAGTAAGTGGAACTGTAACCTTTAGTTACTCAAACAAGATGATTACTAAACTTTTTTGTTGAAAGAAATATTATGAATGCTACTGCATTTTATTACTGAGGCTGTGAAATACCACATGTATTCAGGAGGACTTGTTAACTCTCTGTGCATACATGAATTGTATTACTAAATGGATTCTCCAATGATGCATAATTGTAATAATAAGCTCTGTGCCCTTGAACCTCTATTTTCTTATAATCAGGGCATGAAAATCTAGCACAGAAAGTCTTATTCTAAGACTGTGATAAAATTATCATAATTCTTTTAAGTTTTAAAATGCTATTTGAATAGTGAGGTTCTCTTGGTAAGTGTATGCCACAAATATTCACCACAATTTGGTCAGTCCATGGACCTATCATGTATTCTGTTATGCTGAATGGAATTCCTCATTGCCCTAATGACACAATCACCACTGACTGTAATGGGAGTGTACAAATCTACATTCAGATTGTAAATTTGGCTATCTTAATCCTGAACTGAATCCTCTTTTACCAACATGATATTTTCTTTTCCTTTTCCTTCAGAGTACTCTCCATCAGCCACTGTGCTGGGTCAGTGTCACTTCTTACTGCTAATGCAGATATGAACTAAAATCTGGAGGGTTTTTTCCAGGAGAAATATAAAGGGCATTAACAGCATGCAAGCAAAACGATTTTCAAGAAATTTGTAGGAATATAGTAACTTCTCCCACACATACTTTATCAGATTTAGCTATCAGATTTAGCTCGCACTTTGCAGAGGAGTATTCCTGGCAGACAAGCAGACTACTATAATTTTATGTGCTTCATTTTTTAAGGAAATAAACTTAAACATATTGTTCTCATTTCTTTACTTTTCTTATCCTTTAGCCCTAATTTCCATTTCTGCCTGACAAGTAGATATTGTATATTCATGTATGCTGTTACGTTGTTATTTTTCTAAAATATTCATGGTTTTGTAACCATTCCTCTTCAGTAAATCTCATTGAGAACAACTGATCTTGAGAAGCAAATATATCTGTTCACCTTGCTGTAAATGTTTATGTTACAATTTTGCCTTGTAAAATTTCCCTAGTTCTATCAGTGACAGCACAATATTCAAAATGGAGCCAGAAGCAATGGGAAAAAAACAATCAGTGGAGAAGATGTGGTCTGGTGTTCTTTTCAGGAATTGGTTATTGATGTCTCATGTCTGTTGTTTGTTATTGAGTTCCAGTAAAATAATTTTTCAGACTTTATAAATACTGTTTGTGTGTTTACTTTACAAATGTTTCTCTCTTCCTTGGTGCTACAGAATTATGCATTTTTTACAACTCTATTGGCTATGCAGATCACTTCTGTATGTTTCTTTCAATTCTACATCAATAATACAGGAATGATACATTGACAAGAATACCTGTTGAGGTGGTGAACAACCGTAGTTAGCACCCACATCCTCTCAGCTCATGGGCTTTCGCAGACAGTGTGACTAGTCCCCTTCTCCAACACGGCTAATCAGATCAGGATTTTCAGGTGACCCAAATCTGAGTAGAAAGTGGATGTATCAGATACCTGGGCCAAAACAAGCTAATGACAGAGTGCCTCGTTAACTAGTACAAAATATGTATGGGACTGTGCCCTTAGTATGTCTCAGCAAATACTATATATGCATTAGAAATTGGATTTAGAAATGTCTGGATTTTGTCAAAAACCATAGTCTTGTCCCAAGATAGAGAATGCAAGATGCCATCATGTTGCCTCTCAGACACTCTGCCACAAGCCAGACCATCTATGAGAGATTTCCCGTACAATAGCTGCTATCTCTTGATTTCCATGTGTGCCCATGTCCATACAAAATCTGCTTCCGGGAATCATTGTAAAGCCACTGAACCAGTATCTTTTTGAGAGGTGGGCTATGTCATTTTCCCTAAACAGTTGCTTAAGTGTCCCAAAGTACAATATCCAGCCCTTATTTCAAAACCAAAGTGGGCTGTGGCCTTCTTGGTGGAACTCAGTGCTGGTTTAAGCTGAATGTTGTTGTTGTAGCATGGCTAATTAATTGTTGTTGTAGCATGGCTAATTAATTGAAAGGACTTTTGCAGAGAATCTTCTGTAGAGATGCTTTCTTCATGTTGACTGACTTATATCTTTAATTCAAGTAACTTAAGTCTGCTTTCCCAATGGATGAGTGATTTCATAGCATTCCAGCATGGTCCAGACAGTGTCCTCTCTCTTAAATATTCAGAAAAAGAGAAGGCTCTGGGGAGACCTTATAGCGGCCTTCCAGTACCTGAAGGGGACCTACAAGAAAGCTGGGGAAAGACTGCTTACACGGGCATATAGCGATAGGACAAGGGGCAATGGTTTTAAACTAGAGCAGGGCAGATTTAGATTAGATGTTGGGAAGAAATTCTTTACTGTGAGGGTGGTGAGACATAGGAACAGGTTGCCCAGAGAGTTGGTGGAGGCCTCACCCCTGGAGGCATTCAAGGTCAGGCTTGATGGGGCTCTGAGCAACCTGATCTAGTTGAAGATGTCCCTGCTCACTGCAGGGGTGTTGGACTAGATGACCTTTAAAGGTCCCTTCCAGCAAAATACATCCTGTGATTCTATGAATCTATAACAATTAGTAGATATCTGAGAGGCAGTGAAGCACGGAAACTGGCTCAGAAGTCTGTTCTCTTTATAACTGTGAGGGATAAGAACAAACTCCTTCAATTCTAAAAAAAATTAAAGAGTTTGGAGAGGAAATAAAATGTATGGGTTTTGAGACAATAGTCTTATCCTCACTGGCTTCTCTGAAGACACTTGTTCCCTATTTTAATTTACTGTTAAGTCATCCCATATATACAACAAAAACCAACCAACCAACCAAAAAAAGTCAGTGAAACCCATCTAAAAATAGTCTAACTTAGAATCATAGAATTATAGAATCATTAAGGTTGCAAGGACCTCTAAGATCATCTAGTCTAGCCATTTTCTCAACACTATTATGACTGCTAAACCATGTCTCGAAGTGCCACATCTATACATTTTTTGAACACTTCCAGGGATGGCAACTCCACCACTGCTCTGGGTAGCCCATTCCAATACTTCACGACTTTTTCAGTAAAGAATTTTTTCCTAATATCTAATCTAAACCTCCCCTGGTGCAACTTGAGGCCATTTCCTCTTGTCCTATCATTAGTAACTTGGTAGAAGAGACCAGCATCTACCTCACTACAACCTCCTTTCAGGTAGTTGTAGAGAGCAATGAGATGTCCTCTCAGCCTTCTCTTCTCCACACTAAACAATCCCACCTCCCTCAGCCACTCTTTATAAGACATATTCTCTAAACCCCTCACTAACTTTGTTGCCCCTCTCTGGACCCATTCCAGCACCTCAAGGTCTTTCTTCTACTGTGGGCCCTAAAACTGAACACAGTATTCAAGCTGTATCCTCACCAGTGCCAAGTACAGGAGCATGATCACTTCCCTGCTCTGGCTAGACACACTATTCCTGATACAGGCCTTCTTGGCCACCTGGGCACACTGCTGACTCATGTTCAGCCGGCTGTCCATTAGCACTCCCAGATCCTTCTCTGCCTGGTAGCTTCCCAGCCACTCTTTCTCAAGCCTGTAGCTCTGCTGGGAGTTGTGTGACCCAAGGGCAGGACCCAGCACTTGGCCTTGTTGAACTTCCTACAGTTGGCCTTGGGCCATTGATCCAGCCTGACCATGTCCCTCTGCAGAGCCTCCCTACCCTGCAGCAGATCAACACTCCTGCTCAATTTCGTGTCATCTGCAAACTTAGTGAGGGTGCACTCAATCCCCTCATCATTGATAAAGATATTAAACAAGACTGGCCCCAACACTGAACCCTGAGGGACATCACTGGCTGCCAGCTGGATTGAGCTTCATTCATTATCATTTTCTGGGCTTGGCCATGCAACCAGTTTTTACTCCAGCAAAGAGTACAGCTGTCTAAGCCATGAGCCACCAGCTTCTCTAGCAGAATGCTGTGGGAGATGGTGTCAAAGGCTTTACTAAAGGTCCAGGTAGACAATGTTCACAACCTTCGCCTCATCCACTAACTCGTGTCTCTAGGTGAGACGTAAATTCACGAAGCAGCTGTCTGGCCCTTAGGTGTAACACTAAAACTAAAAGGCCACAAAGGAGGCAGGGTGAGAGTCTTGGGAGGCAAGAGAAGGTCTCATTTGCTCAATCAAACAGGCCAAGCTTTTAGAAGCAAACGCTGTTGTTTTTTGGTGGTGTTGGCTGCCTTATAAAGGTACAAACTAATCTTGGAAGAATGATGGCAAAGTTTGTGAGCCCAGGAGTTCAAGCCAGATTCCTTCCTGCATGATAATGTGTAAGATATACACCACTGCCCCTAGCATCTTGCTGAAGGTCACCAGTGCTGCAATAAGCCTTTTCCAAAGCAGAAGCTGTAATGTCAATAGGTAACATACTTCTTTTGGCTGATAACTAGTGCAGCTTCACTGACATATTTTTGACTGCCATTTTTTTCCATTAGAAGTAATCTGCTCTGAGAAAGTACTAAAATCAAGGAGCCTTCTGTCTTCCTCACTACCAGTCAAAAACTACATAACCTTGGTAATCAAATAAAAAAATAAGACTCATTTTAACATGTATGTTTTCACTTAAAACAAGACTTTCTTCATGCTAGATTCATAGTCTGCTAAGGCTAGTTAGAAAGAAACTTACTATAATCATACTCTATGTAACAGCAACATATTTTTCTTTGCTAACAACAGTATTTGTATAAATTGAGCATGATCTAGGTTACATGAGAGTTTTGAAATCTATTTAAAATAAAGATTTCATCAAGGTATGTTTTCATTCTGAATCTGATTCTGCTGTGATTAAAAAAGCCTCTCTGTGTACATAGCAGGAAAATTAAACCTATTGAAAGATGTAAAATGGGCTTTCTTAGTATGCTTCTGGAGCTCTTTAATTACATTCACTGAAGCACAGACAGAAAATAGTGGGCAATATTTAAAAGCCTGAAGTGTTTTGTTCATCATCACCTCTGCATTTTTAACATTCACTGAATCTGGTGTTGTGAAGTTTTAGTGACTGGAGCTAATAATAACTATTTTAATCTTACTGGCTGTGTTTAATTTTTGATCCTGGTGCTTAACGTGTTGTGTGCTTAACATGCCTTTGGCTTTTGTGAGTTGTTTTGTTTTATGCACAGAGCTTGTTGACAAAAGGTACAAACTTGTATTCTGACACTAGCTAGCTACCATCAGCTCAAAACGGGAATGCACTTAGCTGGTCTAACAAGTCACAACAGGTTTAACAGGGGCTGGTGGGAAGGACTTCAGCTTGTGCAATCAGGAAAATAACCGTTCCATTCCGAAGTTTATATTCTTGAGGTCTTATGGAAAACACCGCACAAACAATGTTACATACTCTTATAGTGTAACTGCATTAATGTAACAACTTATTTGTCTTATAGTTTGATTTCTAGATGCTTGCTTTTGAATTCTATCAGTGCAAAATAAATATATTCAGTGAAACAATCATGTTTTTCATATGACTGAGAAAATTAATCACTGAATGACAGTGTTAGTTTTATGCTAGTACTTTTAAAAATGCAGTAGTTAGGAGAAATGTAGGACAGAATAATATCCCATTTGATGTTGAAATCAAGTAAAATTAATATTTCAAATAAGAAAAACAAATATCTACATTGTTAGGTTTCAGAATTAAAATGTAAAATATGGAGACTAAGGATTAGGATAACAAGCAGTATTTTTTAGGGGTGAACTTGTAGTGTAAGGTCAATGGTTGGACTTGATGATCCCAAGGGTCTTTTCCAACCTGAATTGTTCTAAGATTCTATGATTCTACAAATAATTCCTTAAGAGCTGCATTCTAATTGATGTTATGATATATATGCCTTATGTTGTTAAACAAAAATTCAAAGTGTGGACAAAGTCAAGAGGCTGAAAGAAATACAGTTCTCTACTCTCATTTGCAAAAGCAGCTCTTGAGTGTATAGACTGTTAGTCTTCCAGCAGAACTCTGTGTTTTGTTTTCATGAAATATTCCCATCAGATGATACACTGCTTTTCTGAGAGGTCACATAGGAGACTTTATTACATTAAACAGCATTTAAATACTTACCTGTACAGCTTCAATTGTCAGGTATTTTGTATTCAAGTTAAATAGAAGGGTAATAGACTCTGTATGGAATCATGGAAGAGGAATCAAACAGGACAGTAAAAATTCTTATCTCTCTGTCACTCAAATAATCTTGTCCTCTCTCTGTACTCTCCTCTCATTCCCTCTCTCTTTCCAGAGACACCTACCCCCATGCACATCTCTAAATCACACCTTAAAAAATATTCTTTATCATTTAAATAAGAGCCAGTTTTGACACTACTGAATGCTGTCACGTCTGGTAGCAGAAGACATCTTCCAGTGATCAGAGTAAAAATGATTTCATAGAAATTCCCTCTTGCTTCTTTAAATAATAAAATACATTTAGCCATCTCTTACGTAAAGAATCAAATGCATCAAATATAGACCTTTTCAAAAAGCATGAGCTAGGCATACATCTTATTAACTTTTCAGATATTTCATAGGACCTTTTTACAACAGAGCTCTGGAAAATTGCTTAGAAGGCTTATCTGTAAATCTGCAATATATCCAGAAATTAAAATGTGTCTAAGAACTTAATGTTCTAATTCAAGCCTACCGAACCAAAGAAAATACCATATTAACTTTGATATAGGCAAAAAATACAGGCTGCAGCAGATTTTCAACACTGGTTCACTGCAAACTGTGGCATCTTTTCTATCTGAATAGAACTGAAGAACATACAATTGTTTAGTGGAATCAGGCTCATATTAAGAAAGAATGTAAGTGCCTAAACGTAGGATTTAGTTGAACATTAAACGCCAAATTTGTAAAAATGTCTACCCTGCTACTGCCTAAACCCAAACCCCAATATTTAATTCTTCTTGTCTGACCTGAAAATTCATCAGTTATGGTTCAATCTAGCCCACACAATCCAGTCTGATCTTGTACTTTGAGATGCCATCTACCTAAACTGAGAGTCTATGTTCTATTTACAGCCAATGGAAGTGAGTCATTTGCTTGTGAAAGTCTTCAGAAGGTGATCATCTCCACCTGAATTTAGACCTACAGGAAAGCTCTCTGGAAGCATTGCTTACTTTTCTCTATAAAATATATAGGTATCCACCTCCCCTCATTTAAAATGTTGAAACTTAATCACTACACAGCAAGGAACGCAGTATTTGGAGGTCTACAGCCTTTTGTAAATTAAACAGTTACTATTTCCTGAACAAAACTGTCCTTATTTGCAATAAACATTGTGGGCTGGGAATCTGGGGCTCTAACACTTAATTTAGGATTTCTGACAATTTTTATCCAAAATTTTTTTATCCAAACTCTTTCCAGATAAAGATATGTAGAAGGAATTCTTCAAACTGTGAAGGTAAGACACTCACTGCCAGAAGAGGCACTAACCTCAGGGTTATGGCAGAAAAGACGGGCATTAATTTTCTGGCTAATTCTGTGTAATTCTCCCAGGGAGTGGGGATTTCTGGGTTCCTGTGTTTAGGAATGCTGATGAATTTTACATGAAACAGTAGCTGTATAGTGTAGATATGATTTGTCTGGAGGAAAGGATGGAAGCCAGAATCACTTCAGCTAGCTGGCTTGTTCCTGTGGTTACTGGCATACAAACCCGTTCATTTTCAGATCCGTTCTGAGCAGTGGTACAGTTTTATCTGGACGCAATAAAAAATATTACTGACTAGTTCAGAACTTCTTTGATGAGTTTCTCACCTAAGGGGTAGAAGAACTGCATTAAAAACACCAATGGCAAAAGGGAGACAAGGACAAGTCTCACATCAAGATCAATGCCTTGACTAACTGAGTACGTCATTAAGATCCTGGAGAAAATATTCTTTACAGGAGATTTTAGCATCTAATTTAGTTACTTAAGTAGAAAGGATATCCTTTTGGAGTGACTCAAATGTTCCCATTCTTATGACATGACATTGCAGGGATTCTAGACTGTTGAGAATGTTTTGGACTGAATATCCTTAGCAGAAAGCTCTACCAGGCTGCAGTTAGTAATTTAAGGTATCATCAACCTTTCCCAGATGGTTAACTTACTACATTGTTTTCTGTCATCTTAAGATTTGAGGCATTTATCTTTGCCTGTGCAGTGTGTAAGTACCTTAGCCACCTAACGCAGCTGAATTTTGTCTCAGGGATCAGGAACCAAAATTAGGCCCTGAGAAGCTAAGAAATTGATCCCCGTGTCTCTACTTTGTGTCACCCAACAGCTAAATATTCTAAACCAGAATAATTTTGAAAAAATATTGCCAGTTAATAGTTCAGGATTTATTTATTACAAGCCTGTTGGAAAATGCTTAATATATGTATAAAAGAACTAAAAGCATATTCTAAAGAAGATTGAAGTAACAAATGCAGTCCAAGCTAACTTACGGTGTTTAGGTGAGTTCATGTTTTACCTAAAAATTCCTTTGGATGCTATTTCTTTATGCCTATACAAATGTTTAGATGTTGTGAATGACTCAGTAAACCGAGGGCACTAAAAAGACTATTTGTGCATTAGTGAGAAATGAAGTGCAACAGGGGCAGACCACTGGGCAGAAGTGGCTGATGCTGAGAGTCCTGCACCTTTGCATTGCATAGGGTCAAGGGCTTCACTTCAGGTTAAATTTAGTCTGGCTCCTGGGCAAAAAGCTTCCAATAAATACAATGGAAGATTCACTGAAGACAAAATGTGTTACGTGCACTCTGGATGACTCAGTGATGGTGTAGCTAATGGAATGGTTTTTAACCTAATGCCCCCTTGAAGCACTGGGAATATCTAGTTCACATACATCAAAACTGCTCAGAAAGCCAAACCTGCATGTGGTAAGTGGAGACAATGACAGGTTCACAGCAAAATCACACTATTTCTCTGACCCAATTTGTTAATGCAGTCAGTGACACAAAACACAGCTGGTCAGTATCACATTCCTCTCTAAATATTGTTGCATTTGCTTTTAAGTCTTTGTCATGTGTAATCCATACTGTCACAAAATACATAGAATGTTACTGGGAAAAAGTTCTCTGTAATCTTCAGGCAAAGCTGTTGACACTCTGAGAAGCTAAGCAGATGAGTGTTACCATTGCTTGTGGATCATATACTGTCCACATAGGTTATTATTCGATCTTGTATTTGTTACAATTTTTTTATATAAGACCTCCATGATAAAAATAACTGCAAATATGTCAGCATCCATAACGTTTCACTCCAAGGCATCTCATATTATTACAGTTTTGACTGAAAATATTACGTAATTTTGTTTTGAAAAATATATGTGCTTTTTTTAAAATTTACTCACAGCTTCTTTTCAGTGGAGATAAGATGTCAGGATTCAGTGTAATAATGCTGTTCTCAATATGCCTCTCACTGAAATCAATATGGTTATCAAGTATCAGCAGATGCTTTCACTATAAGTCTACATAAATAAGTTTTTTCATAAGGGGAAAAATATAATAATAATTTGCCTGAAAATTAATTATGAATTAAGATTCAGCAGCTCAGCCACCTACAAGAAATAGTGTGAAGGCTTTAATAATCAAAAGGTTAGAAACAGAAAACTGAAGACAGAGCATTAATATTTAACAAAGCTGCAAAACAAACTAAATCAAGAGATCATTTTCAATTCTGAAAATTACAGCCTTCCTGCAAATTATGCATAAATGTATAGAGGAATATTATATCAACCTTGGTACATTGCTTTATTGGCAGACAAAAAATCTTCAGTTTTGGTGGCAAAGCATGTTCTAATTAAAAAAAAAAAAAAAAGAGAAGGACCAGTAAACAGCTATGAAACTTTCCAAGCCACTGCCTACAATAATATCCCACAATAGTAATGACAACTGAATCTATGAATTAAATACCTTACTCTTTGAGAGTTAAAAGAAATGTTGAATCTTTCACATACTACGGAAGTGTGCAGAGTCTAGGTTGGGGTTCTCATTTCACATGACAATCTTAAAAAAATATCTTCCATTACTTTGCAAAACCATTCAGTTTTGTCTCTCTGCCTCCTGGAGTGCATTCATGGGAGTTACTTGGAACAGATGAAAGGATTAATGGGATAAATTGAGTAATTTATCTTGATTGTAAAATAGAGCAGGATTTTAGTAATACAGTAAAGAAATATTTGTGATTTTCTATTTATTGAGACGGAAGATTGCACCATCTTGCAATGTATCAGAATGAGTAGTGGTACTGTCTACTCGTACAAATTAAGGCCACATACAAGATTTGAATTTCATGAAGAATGAGCAATTAAGGAATCTATTGGCTTGGTGATATTTACTGTGGCTCCTTTTATATCTTGTAAACAAGAGTAGGCTAATAAAAAGAATAAGACACAGTGGTCTCTGCAGACTTATCAAAATGCTTAGAGTTTTTTTATTGTTGTTTGCGATGTGGTTTTCAGTGTACGTATTAAACCAAAATCAAATCAGTACCCAAGAAGAGATTAAAGTAAGTAGTGGAAGTGTGCTCCTGGTTCTACTGATTTCTGTAAGCAATGTAAAATAAACCTGTGTTTGTATTTAGCACTGGAAAGACCTTAAACTGTGTATGGTATCCACTTTGGGATACTCTACCTCAAAATCAATATTTATTAACTGCAGGGAAGCCAGTTTAAAAAAAAATAAAAATAAATAGATTGATGTTGATTAAAGATTCAAGGCCTATAAAGAAAATAAAGAATGAAGTGATGTAGTAATAGAAAAAAACAAAACAGAAAATAATAAGACCAGAAAATAATTGCTTGGTGAGATAGAATTTCCATATGTTCTATTTGCCAACACTAATCCTTGCGTATAGAACAATGTGGCAGAAAAGTATCTGAGCAAAATATACAACTGGAAAAAAATTAACCTCTTTTTTCTCCTTGCCATCATTGGCTGTGATGATTACTAGTGTCATCTGACAGTCCAGTTTGGGTTACCCGCTTCTTGGTGAAAGGTACTGCTGAAACAGTGATCTTAATTGTTCTTTGTTATAATTTTTAATTAATGGTTTGGTTTGCTTGTGGTTTTGGCAAACTAATCTTGAATATTAATGCTTTATTTTTACTTATCACTTTTTTTTCATTTGAACTAGATTTTTTCAACTATGGAAACTTGCTGTATATTACCAGTACATGTTTAAAGACTTAAACGTTACTTGTGGGATGTCAACTGACTGCATTTTTTAGCACATTTATACATGTTATTGTTCACAAACATACCAGATGCACAATATTTAAAAGTAGTATCTGAAAGATCTTACTGGAAATAATTGTTACCACCTCATTTCAATATTAACATTTTAAAAATCTAATTAGCCAATAATTCCTCTGAGCATGAGTATATGAGCTTTCCGGTATTCTTCTCTTGACAAGGCAGCTGCCGAAGAGATTTCTTTTTCAGTTTGTCATAGTGGCTTAGGTTAATAGTTTGACCAAAGTTGTCAGACTGACATGATATTCAGCATGGCATTTTCAGCTGCTGTTTTTTTTCTGCTAAATTTCTGATATTGCAAGAATAGTATTTACCTGAAAAGTATGTGTTTACTATGCAAATACTCCACAAAACCAATATAATTACCCTAAAATAGAGGGGTTGGTATCTCTCAGGAAAAAAACTAAGATAATCAGAGGTGTTCAGGAAGGATGAACTGAGGCAATGGCCCTAAAAAAATCACTATAATTCAAGCAGAAAAAGCTGTTTCTGGCAGCTCCTGGCAGTAGCAGAAGACTGTACAACTCATGGCTTAAAGTTTGAATTGGGCAGCGCTGTGTAGTACTGTGTAATGAGCCATATTATTTTCCTAAGACCAAACTCCATTTGAATAGTAACATGGTACTGAAAAGTGCAATATTTTCTCATAGTTTATGTCTTATATTCAGTGGGGAATTTTCCTTGTTGCAGCTCCAGATTGTTGTGTCTCATCATTTCCCTGGGCACTTCAGAGAAGTGTATGTCTCCCATCTTCTGTATTAATCTCTTCCTCCCAGGTGATAAAACACTGGTTTAGGTTATCTTTTTACTGCCTTTTCTCCAATTTTGTTATCCTCTTCCTCCTATGGGTCGTGTCCTTCAGACCTCAGGCATCATAATGGCCTTTTCCTGGAGTCATTCATTTGGAGGGTTTTTTGGGGGGGAGGGGTTGTGGTTTTTTTGGTAAATTCCTTTTTATTAGTCTCCGCAAGTGTTACTCTTCTCAACTAATTTTATCTGTGTAAAATTAAACAAGAGGTCAGGCCAGCTTGAGAATCAATGAAAGAAGAATGGGTCATCCTATCTGAAGAAATATCTATTGCACTTTACAATCCAATCTATTACTTTTTAATCCATCTATCAATGCTATCTCATCATTTAAATCACAGTATTTGGATTTTATAAGGTATTCTAATCCTCCTTCATGACATTTTTGTCTACATTTGTTTCACCATCATGCTCCTGATATTTTATTCATCTATTAATAAAAATTTCTGATAAGACTGGTCCAAAACCTGGAACTGAACCCACTGCTAGTTGTTTGCCTCCTGCCTGCCACTTCCTTTTCTTGTAGACAAGCTATTAGGAAATTTAGATCTGCTAACTTCTGAATTTTGTCAGTGTATTATCTGCTATGGATCTTTACCTCTCAATCATTACACAGCTAACATAACTCTAAGATACTGTGATTTGCAAAATTATATGTATTATTCTGTTCAGTCATAAGCGAATTTGTCTCTTAGATGAAGGGTTTGGGAGTCTTCCACTAAGAGGTCTTTTTCAATGGAAAAGGTACTATTTTATCACCATTCTGCAAGCTTGCACTTAATCCAGTAAAACAGAAAAGGAAATAGCTCACAACTTCAGGTTGATATTTTGCTTCACTACTACTGCAGCTGCTACCACCTGTATCACATTAAGCAATTTTTCAGGAATTAGCTCCTGAGTTGGAGAGATAAACCTGTCCAATTTTTATTCATTAGACCTCGAAGTCTCAAAACTCCCAGTCACAGGAAAAAGATGACATTGCACAAATTCTTTTTACTGTCAGGAAATAAAAAAATGACTTTTATAAGAAGTATGAGCATTTTCATGGAGCAGAAGAAAAACATTTCCCGAGTACATATGTCCAGAAAGGAACTGTGATTTGTCTGTCTCTTACAAAAGAGTCAAGAAAGAGCAGCCAAAAATGAAATATAGCCATAAAGAACACATTAAAATTGCTTTAGATACAATAAATGTCCATGAGAACCTATATTCTCAAAGCAGTTGTTCTTCTTTGTAATAGGGTAGCAAAACCAGAATCAAAGAATAGATAGTGATATGGAGGGAAAAGTGGTTTATTTTGATAGGTGAAATTTCATAATTAAATGATTCATCCCAGATCAAATGGCACAGATAACATAAAATAACATAAAAGCTTTCTGGTATCCTCCTGGTAACAGTACTAAGGCACATGAAAGATAACGAGGTGATTGGTGACAGCCAACATGGCTGTCAACTAAGGGCAAATCATGCCTGACTAATCTGATCTGTCTATGACAGATCTAGCTCTGGCTGATATGAGAAAAGCGACTGACGTCATGTACCTGGACATGTGCAAGGCATTTGACACTGTCCCACATGTCATCTTTGTCTCTAAAATGGAGAGACATAGACTTGATGGATGGACCACTGGCTAGAAGGTTGCACTCAAAGAGTTGTGGTCAATGACAACAAAGGCAGCATCCATACTTACTCTGTGTTCCCTTTTTACCTTTTTATTCTAATTCACTAGCAGAGAGAATCACCAGTAATCCTACACACTTTTCCCAGTTGCCTTTCTTGCCCTCATCTCATCTCTCAGTCCAAGCAGCCTTTTTTGTGAAGGATATTTAAATAAGGAAAACTTCAGTCATGGAGATTAATCTATCTAGATTTCTTTCATAGTCATCAGAGAGAAATAGGCTGTTTTAGATGTTGATTCAGTACTAGAGAATGGTTTACTCCATTTGCTGCATGCAGCTTAATAGAGTCTGGAACATAAAATGGAAATAAAAAGAAAAAAATCCATTAGAAATGGACTATTTTCATTGACTTCAGTGTTCAGCAGTCTCTGATAACACCCCCTATAACCTCCTTCCTGAGAATTGGTGGGAGAGTATTTGTGAGACCAGTCAAATCCTCTTAGTGCTTACTAGGGCTAAATAACTAAGACTACCTTCTTTGCCCATAAAAAAATGACATTCCTTCCCACAGCTTCTTTCTTCCTCAATTATTTTGAACAATCAGTCTTCACTCATGTCTTCTGCTTTTCTTTCTCAGTTGCCTCCCCTGAAGCCCATTATTATTTTGTTCCTGGTGGTTCTCTTGCTTTTTGTATTTGTTCTGTCATGATCCACCTGAATAGTTGTTATTGCTTCGTAGTTCTTTCGTAATTCTTGTTCTCATTTCTCTGCCACCTATTATTTGGAGAGAAAGGTAATCCCCATATTAACACCTTGTCAGGGAAATAGCTAAGTACTACTGTAGCCCATGACACGACTGTTCCACAGGTATGTGGAATCTTCCACAGTGGTTTTGTCTTAAAATCTTTATCTGGCCTCAGATGTCATCAGACACTTGGGAAGCTATTTCACCAAAGCCATCTTATTCCATACTAAAATCATAACAATTTGAAGAAATGGGACTTCCATGAGAAACAAATGAGTTTTACTAACTATTCTACATAAATAAGAGCGAGTGACAATAAAAATATACCAAAACACAAAGAAATTCTAAACAATTAGTTTAACTAAAATTACTTTTTAAAATACTGAGAAAAAACGACAGTAAGAGTCAAGTTCTGAATGGGTTAAAATGGAGAAAAATCAGAAAACAAAAAAGTCTTCTTTCAATAGCAATTCCCTCAGTGTTGTTCCTCCAAACAATGTTATGTTTGCCCCCTCCTTCTCTTCTTTTACTTATGGGCAGCCTGTAGACATGGTTGTCTGCAGAAAACCTGAGTGTGCTGGTGGTGTCAAATGCTGTGTTAAAGGTAACAGAAACAAAACTATTACCTGTGTTCAGATATTCAAGATCCTAAATCATCTGGACACACATGGGTAACTAAGGGTAGCTTCAGGCAGCTTTCACAAGACCCATCTGCGGGAATAAGCCTAACAGATAATGCAGGGCATTGCCACTTTCCTTTGGAGATCTACGACATTTAATGGCATAATTTTTCTAATATTTTCTTCAGTTAGCTAGGCAAACATTCATTGCTTTAGGCTACTATATAAATATTACCATACCACAATTTTTTGAGACCAAGTTTACTGAAATTAAAAGTATGAGAAAAAAGGACTTTGCATACATCCTTTCTTTGGAAGAAGCACTTTGAATGAGAACATTTTAAACTAGCAAAATATGACTCACCTAAACACAGTTGTTAGGGCAAGTCATCCATAAGAAACAATTTGTTCCACACTAAAAATGATATTACTATAGATAATCTCAATGATGATCATAAGCCCTGAAATGATATATTATATATGTAAGGATTAAAGGATAGGAGAAAAAGATAGAATGTTCCGATAGGAGGAGTTCAAGCATCAAATTATGCATCCTAGGGCAAACTTCTACTGAGGTGGCTTAAAATGTAAGGAAATGTTCAGAAAGATGAAATATGTCTCAATTAAGACACGTTTCTAAACTTACTTTGAGGATGTGATATTCAGGCTGAAGCTACCAAAATTTGTTCAGTATTAAATTTAACAGGAGATTGTTCTGCTTCATTACTTCTGAATTTGTTGGAGATCTGCTGATCAGAGGGCACATTGATAAGGTAGCACCGTAAAGAGAGCACTTCAAGGGTAATCATTAAAATCTGTATGCATACTATCAACCTGAGGAATGGGGATTCAGTACAGTAAACTACAGCATGTAATGCAACAGGATATGTGTGAGGTGAAGATATTCTGAGAATAATGATAAGCTGACATTTCAACATAATGATCTTTGCTCTAAAAGCTATGAAAAAAGTCAAGTTCTAAACTCAGTATAATCTGAAATTCATTAACTGTTATACCAAAGAAATACGATGGCAAATGCTAGTGTGGATAAATAAAGATATTAAAAATGTGGTAGTTAAATACTGTTAGCACAGGTAACAATACCATTAAGGGCTTCAGCATATAGTACCAACCGGTGCCAATTTTCATAGGTGTATACCAAGTGTGCACCTTTCTTAAGGATTCTGGATCTTTGACAAGGTATATGGTCTCTATTAGAGGATAAGAAAGAAATTACACCACTGTTTTGCCCTTCAGTCTCACCTGTCTTTGCTCTGATGTGATATCTAACCTAAACCTGCACCAGGAAAGGTTTAGGTTGGATCTCTGAAAGAACTTCCTCACAGAATGCACTGCCCGGGGAAGTGGTGGAGTCACCGTCCCTGGAGGTGTTTAAGGAGAGGCTGGATGTGGCACTTAGTGCCGTGGTCTGGCTGATGTGGTGGTGTTGGGAAATAGGCTGGACTGGATGATCTCAGAGGTCTTTTCCAGTCTCAATAATTCTGTGATTCTGTGATTCTGTAAATGGTGAATATCCATGTCTCTGTGTCTTGATTGCCTATGTCAGATATTCTTGTATGTGCTGTGCCTCCTGCTTTCCTCTTACAGCCTACTCCTGCTCTACGCAGGAATAATATTTAAATCGAAGCACCGAACTACACAGATGACATCTTCCAGAAGGTTTTGAATATTGCAGAATATGTACAAAGGATATGACAAGTGATATATTGAAGAAAAATATGAGTATATGATACTTAATGCAATAAGAGTAGTTAGCCCAAAGCACTTACGTCATTCTCAAACATTTCCGGAACTGGCCATTATTTCATATTAGTAGCAGTAGCCACTTGAAAAGTGCCTTTTGAAATTATCAGAACTAGTTATCTGAAAAAGACTTATTTTAAAAGTTGAATTTAGATAAAATTAACCTTATGACGCACTGAAATACCTAGTAGATTTCTTTCTTATAAAGGACAAACAAGCCAGGGAGCAATTTTGACAGAATATATTCAAGTACTAGATGATACATGCTGCACTAAACTTTGAGTGTGATGGGTAGGAATAATAGACAGACTTCAAAGGTTTGCATAGAAAAAAAAGAATGTCATAGCTCTTGGGAGAAAAACATAGGGGCAGAAAGTTAATATAATGGGCTTTGTAGCAGATAGTCTAAAACTGTCAAAGCCTGACCCCTTTAAAACAGAGGTGTCATAACAATTAACTTCAGGAAAAAAAACCCAAAGTCATAATGAGGTGACAGTGAAGGAAAATCCTTTCCTCAGTTCTGAAACAGAATACATTATCAAGTGAAAAGACTCCTAGGGGCATGTTTATAATATGTATAACATATGATAGCATTCTGAGAAGACTCTTTAAGCTGAAAATGTACATAGTTTGGAAACACACAGAAGGTGAAGGAAAGGTCTCACTTGAATCATCAGTCCTTCCTTAAGTACAGAATTTTTGTCTTACAGCTCAAACAAGCACTTTTAGTCAAATTCAAAAAAAATCTGGAGATACCCTATGTTATATTTGCCAAAATTTACCTAAAATGAGACAACAGTACATTACTTCATCTTTCTTTTTTTATTTGAAGTACTTAAATACACCCTATTCCCCTAACTCTGGATCTGTCTACAATTTGCAATGTACTTGAATTCATAGAGTTGTAGAATCATAGAACAGTTTGGGTTGGAAAGGACGTTTAAAGGTTATCTAGTCCAACCCCCCTGCAGTGAGCAGGGACATCTTCAACTAGATCAGGTTGCTCAGAGTCCCATCAAGCCTGACCTTAAATGTGTCCAGGCAATGGGGCATCTACCAACTCTCTGGGCAACCTGTTCCAGTGTCTCACCACCCCTAATTGTAAAAAATTTCTTCCCTATGTCTCGTTTAAATCTACCTTCTTTAGTTCAAAATAATTATCCCTTGTCGTGTTGCAACAGGCCCTGCTAAAAGGATTGTTCTCATCTTTCCTGTGGGCTCCCCTTTCAGGTACTGGAAGGCTGCTATAAGGTCTCCCTGGAGCCTTCTCTTCTCGAGGCTGGACAGCTCCAACTGTCTCAGCCTGTCCTCATAGAAGAGGTGTTTCGATCCTCTGAATTCAAAAGAATCTTTTTAGTTTTTAACTTTATCCTTATTTTGAAAATAGGAAACTAAGACGTGGAAAAATTAAGGCATCCAACTTACAGTCTTTTTGATCTTACTTCTGTGCCAGGTAAAATCATGGAACAGATTCTCCTGGCAGCTGTACTAAGCCACATGAAAAGTAATCAAGTGGTTGGTGACAGCCAACATGGCTTCACTAGGGATAAGTCGTGCCTGACTAATTTAGCGGCCTTCTACGACAAAGCTACAGGGCTGATTGACATGGGAAAAGCAACAGATGTCATTTTCCTGGGCTTGTGCAAGGCATTTGACACTGTCCCACATGACATCCTTGTCTCTAAAATGGAGAGACATGGATTTGACAGATGGACCATTCAGTGGATAAAGAACTGGCTGGATGGTTGTATTCAGAGGGTTGTGGTCAATGGCTCAATGTCCACAGGGAGACCAGTGTCACGCAGTGTACCTCAGGGGTCTGTTCTGGGTCCAGTGCTGTTCAACATCTTTGTCAGCGACATGGATGACTGCACTGAGTGCACCCTCAGTAAGTTTGCCGACGACACCAAGCTGTGTGGTGCCGTGGACTCACTTGAGGGAAGAGATGCCATCCAGAGGGACCCTGACAGGCTTGAGAAATGGGCCAGTGCAAACTGCTTGAGCTTCAACAAGTCAAAATGCAAGGGCCTGCACCTGGGATGGACTAATCTCAGGCACAAATACAAACTGGG
>NW_009736074.1:0-18921 GCF_000703405.1 Apaloderma vittatum | reverse complement strand
CTAATCGATTTGCTCTTTTTCTCTTGCTGTTCTTATTTTTCCATTTTTCTCATCATCCTCGTTCTGACTTACTTATACAGTGAAAAGGATTTGGTGAAACAGGCAAAAACCTTAAATAGTGCAGCAAACAAACTGATTCAGAAGCATCATTAGACATTTTCATGTCTAGTCACCTCACAGCTCTGACATCAGAACTCGATTATGAAAGGAGAACTTGAGAATTGCTAAAAGCAACTGTTAAAATGTTAATTGTCACCTAAAGTTGATTTGGAATTTGCTGAATTTTTAAAATCAGTGAGTTTTTCCTCAGAGATTTAGAGTCGGGTATAAAAATCCCTAACGTTGCCATTTCCATGGTGTTAAAGTACCACTGAGTTGGCCAATAATCACCCCAGAAAAGCGTAAGGAGTGGGAGATCTGTGGCTCTGTACGTGCCGGTGATGGGTACCATATACAGCAGCACAAGTCTTCAGCGTTTATGGATACTGGGTGCATTGGGCAAGCCACTACCAGACTGGCCAGCTCTGGAAAGCCAACTAGTTTTCTGTGTTACCCTTTTTTTTTTTCTATTTTGTGTGAAGTAGACAAAAAAAAAAGCATCCCTGGAAGTTGTTGAAAGTAGTTGTGTGCGTACCCCAAGCCGTTACCTGTTCAATTCTGTGGGTTCAGCCCCGAGTCTGAGACCACGGGGCGCGACTCGATAGCTCGTCACCGTGAAGACCAACCCTCTTGTGACCAAGACCGCTTGCAACGATTTTGCCTTAGTGACTTGATGGGAGGGTGGGGACTTCTCCTTATTCCTTTAAACTTCACGTGTCCAGAATTAGTAGCTAGGTGTCTTAGAGTAACATGATAGAGTGGTAAGTTCAGTGGAAACCTCCTTATCTTTGCATTGCCTTCTACCTCTGCCATGAATCCTTCTAGACACGCATTGTGGTTCTTCCCGACCGAAGGAAGCTGAGGAGAGGGCTTTTGGTAGGTGTCTTCTCTCCCTAGGAAGGGAAGAATCATGTTTTACACAAAATTATCTGGTCTTTATACTCGAGCGTTTAAAGGAAACAAACAAACAAACAAACCAGAAAAAGAAGAAAGGAACACAGTGTGCAGCGGTGGGGAGTGGAAATGGTAATTTGGTACTTGGCCACTCCTTGTCTGAGTAGTTAGTTGTTTGAAAGGAAGAGTTGCCTTTTACTGTTACATTTCTTTGATTTGCTCGGAGTTCCCATGGCTCGATACAAATGGAATTTGCTGATGAAGGAACAGCTAAAGCTTGGGAACAGCTCTCAATAAGGAAAAATAACTGCCCTTTTAACACCCCAGCACAAAACTTTAAGTAACTGTAGCTTGGACTATTATAAACTAATTCCCTCTTCCCTGGGGCTGCAAAGTCTACTGTGCTGGCCTCTGCTCTTGCTCCTAGAGCATTTCTTTTTCTTTAAGAAGATCATATTTGGGGGGTTTGTGTTGAATAAGGTGGGTCTGGTTTTGTTTTTCCTCTAGTGAGATGCCTGTAAAAATTCCTTGGTGCCAGTTCTCCCTTGGTCCTGTGGGGTAGTGCTCTTTGGGGCAGGGGGTGGCAAATGTGACTGAAACGCAGCTGGGGACAGACCTGTTGGCTCCCACTATCTAGGTTTAAAAATCTGTGTTGCTCCTATATGTGAGTGCGTAGAACCGCTAAGATTATTTGATGGACAAAAGCGGACTTGGAGACTTGTTTTACTTCTCTAACGTGATGCCCCAGTCACATGCTTGAAACTATCAATTTAACTTTCAGTTAACCTTTTACTAGAGACTCGTTTTAACTACCTGGAGAAAAAAGGAAAAGAATAAAGAGGTGGAAGCTTTCATCAGGGTATCCAAATAGCTAGTTAGAAGAGTTAACTCCCCTGCCCCTCCCCAGAGTTCTTCTGTAGAAACAGGGGCTTGGGCTGGTTCCCTTTGCTGTCGCAGTAACACTGAAATAAGGCAGAATTAAGGATCTGGCCATTTCTGATGTCAGGCCCGAAGCGGCAACGCTTTGGTGTGCTAATGCCCGGGCGTTTGAGCCAGTGCGTCAATCCGTGGAAGAGACCAGGAAAATGCACTAATTCTCAATATAGTAGCTAACCTATGTTGCAAGTTCCAGTTACTTGTGTAAAGCTGAAATGTAACGTACATTAAAATCCAATTTGAATTAAAATTCTGTGTACTCGAGGTTTGCTTTGAATCTGGATAAAAGTGATGTTTTATGTTTTTCATCTAATGGCTGTAAACTGTAGTATTAGAATAAAAACTATTGAAAATCAGAGCTTCTGCCTGGTTCACCTACATTTTCCTTTCCTTTACGATATTTTCCTCCTTTCCATTGTTTTTGCCATTCCTTTTTTTGGCTTGACCTTTTCACTGGGTTTTTTATTTGTTGGTTAAACTCGGTCTTCCTCCCCACCATGGCTTTTGTTTTTTATCACAAGTTCATGTGGCTCAAATCCAGATTGCGACAGGCGGAGAAGGACCGTCAGTTGGCGCAGCAGGACAACCGCCTCTTCAAGCAGGAGTTTGGGGACAAAATCAACAGCCTCCAGCTAGAAGTGGAAGAGCTCTCCAGGCAGCGGTGAAGAGATCCTTTTCTAATCTCTTTTTGGGCTGTTCTTACTGTGTCTAGCAGAAAGCAGGCGATCGCCAAGGGAAGCAGGGGTTGGAGGCGGAGAGAGACAAGCGGCCTGTTAGACGCTGCTCTGGGGAGGTGAAATGCTTTGTGAGATGGAAAAATCTTTGAACGTTGTGTCTTTGAAGTTACAGCTTGAAAAAGTGGGTTGGGAGAAAATACAGAGGAACTATGTGGTCAGCTGAAACCAGCAGCATAAGTACAGATCTTACGTGGCACTGGAGAATCGTAAGCAGGTTGCACAGTCTCTCTTGGGTGGAAATGAAATGTCAGGATGTTTATCTGCACATGGAAAAGTCCATGGGGGCTTCTGCTAGTAACCGTCTTGTTTGAGAACGTTGGAGGTGCAGCAGGCCAGGGACTGCCACAAGCTGCAGGACCCGTTTGGGGCACTGGGTAGGTCCTTGGTCTGCGGTGAGGCCGCGCTGGCAATGAGAGTTAGCTGGGTGCCTGCTGCACAGCATGGTCAGATCTCTGAATGTGACGTAGACCTCCCCAAATCTAGCCTCACGTAGCATAATTTGCAATCCAGAGCTACAACTACAAGCAAACAATCTGCTGCTCACGGGCAGGGAGGTAGCAGCAAAGTCTTTGCTGTTGCAGACACTGATGTTTCTGGAGCAAGAGAAGCAATCTTGGTTGTCAGTGTGACGTACGGTGCTGGGACTTTTTTTTTTTCCAGTTGAAACTGTTCTTGGTTTTGCTGGGAGGCAACCCAAAAGTTGGAGGCCAGATGTCGAGAACTTGGCAAGAGCTGTCCTGTTTTCCCTTGCAGTGTCATGAGATTACCAGAATCAGAGAAAAATGACAAATCCTCTTCTCTTAAGATAGAAGAGCGTGTCTTCTTCTGCAGCCGTGATGCATCTTGAGTCTGCTGCAAGGTCACAGGAATGAATTGTGTGGAAGCATTACCGGGTGCATTTTTGTTTCTTTTTTGGTCCCTTCCACCCCTCCTGGCGCAGCTTTTTGTTTGCTTTTTCAAAAAGTTACAGGGACTGCCCAGAAAACAGCTTGTGTCAGTAATTTCTGCAAGATCCTGGCGGTGTGTGGGTGAGCTCAGCAGCGTTCTCGGGTATCAAGGGGGAATGCCTCTTCTTGGCATGTGCACCTCACGCTGGGTCAGTTTAGCTTGGTTCCTGTAGATACCTGGGGAGGAAGTTTGCAAATTTACCTGGTTTTGCATCAGTTGGACTTTTTCTGATTCCTTTCTCCTTCAAGCTAAAGCAAGATGACAGTATGAAAACGATTGAGCCTCCTTTACCCGGAGGCTGACCTGCTTTATTGAAGTGAGCTGCTAAAGCAGTGAGTTACCGGAAGGCGCTGGTGTGTTGTTGTGTTGGAAATATATTCCTTTAGGAGGAACGAGGCTTTTCGTCTTTTGGTTTCAAATCAAATCACAGACAACGGTTTGTTTTCGGATGGCAGCATGGGCGAGTATTCATCTCTGGATCTAAGTCTCCATTAGCTTTACTCATTTCAGTCAGGCTGTGTAATTACTGAAGCTCTAGTCAAAAGGAGTTATTTAAAAAACTGTTGGAGCTCTGTGGAGACTAGCACGGGTGGTAATGTTAGATTTAATAGCAGCGAGGATTCCGAATGGTTTATAGTACAAGTCTCACCACTACTCTCAGCTGTAGATGCTCCGTTTTTAGGCTTTGATTTTCCTTTAGTTCTCAATATCAAGTGTTACATAACCGTCACCTTTATTCACAATTCCACCTCAATTTTTTAGGAACCACCTCGAGCTAGAACTGAGGCGGGAAAGAGACAGATGGTCACACGGTCACCAGCGCAGCCAAGAAACCAAAAAAGGTGCAAAGAATTGGCTGAGACAGGTAATATGACGTGTTCTTGGCTTCTCTTTGCTCGCTGGCTTTTTTGAGCTTTATTAGGCAATCAATATGTATTGTTCATGTGCCACAACACATGAGCAACACTTGCTTTTCCTTCACGAGTCTAATAAACCAAGTGTAACACAGCAGGAGAGATGCTGTACATGTTGCATCTCCTGAAAAGGGAACTAGCTTTTTTTATTTTTTGTGTTGGAGTAAGGGAAGTTCTCCCGAAAGAGGTAAATAATAGAACTTGCAAGGCAAAATTAACTCGAGGGCAGCACAAAAAAATTTCAGAGTTCCTTTGGTGCTGCCCGTCAGTGAATTCAGTGTTCTTTAAAGCCAGGTGTGGTGTTCATCTTGAGAGTAAAACTCATAGTTCCCAAGTGAAACTCCCTTTTTAGCAGTAAAATTGCCTTTGAAAGTGAAAATCTGCTCTGCGGCTTTTTCTGCGAAACGAAAGTAGCTCTTTTGCTGGGAATTGGCAGCAAAGCAATTGGTTTGGAGACAAAACCTCTAACTGTGAAGTTAACAGAGGTGGTTTCTGCAGTGACCTGTGCTGCTGTGCTTGAGACTTGCCTTCACTGGGCTCCCCCGGGCTACTTGAAGAAGTCGGCTTTTATTTTTTTGACCAGTATTACACGTCATTTCGGTGAAGTTAATTACACATCATGAGCCATTTGTCACAAAGTCATGTTTGCTGTAGCACAGCAGCTGTAATTCAGCAGAAGGAACGGGGAACTAAGAGTGATGTGGTTGGCCAGTGGAAAAAAAACCCAAAGCCAGCTCCTGCTGTTTTTTGTCAGTTGTGTTTCAGCGTGATGTTACAGACTTACATGACCCAGGTCTTAGCTGGGGAGGATTTGTTTCCTTTCCTGGCTGAGAGGATTTGTCTCGCTGATCAGTCTTGAAATAAAACCTGTTCGGCCCATCTGCCTTTTGAACCTCTACTGGTAAAGTGAAAAATGATGACTGAAAATGTTTGTACCTTCTAGTCAGAGGAGGTTGTTAGACACGTTTCAAGTCCCTCTAAAATGGGAGGACAAGTTGTTTTTCACAGCAAAAGGGAAGCACAGGGAGCTGCTCTCAGGGCAGATTGGTGTCTGTGTGCTTTCACGTGTCCAGGTACACCCTGTGCCAAGGAGGGGCGGATGGATGTTCCCCAAATAGCCACGTAAAGTCTTCCTTTGCGGTGTGCCGGGGGTGAACCTGACTTCCTCCTATGGTTCAGCTGATGGGTAAATGTTTCCTTTTGGCAGGATGGGAAGCTCAAAATCCAGGAAGAAAATGCTAAACTGAAACAGCCGCTAAGGGAAGAGAACAGCGTCCTGACACACACGTATGGAAGAAAAATCATCTCATTTTTGCCTTCTCCTTTCCTAAGTCCTGCTTCACCTTGTCGAATTTCTTTGCAGATGGGAGGTTTGAGATAGTGTGACTTCCCTTTCTAAGAAAGATTTTCAACCTCATGGCCTTTGTTGAGGTCTCTTCCCTTCTGTTGAAGGGAAGCAGGAGATTCTGCTGCTCACCCTCAGTGTTGGTGGATCTGAAAAGCTTTCTCTCCCTTTTACCTTTTGGTTTTCTCTTGATATAAATCTGCTTGTTTACTAATTGTTCTTAGACAGTGAACCTTCGTTAGCCAAATGCTGCCCACACCTGGACCTTTGGTCCTCATGTCTAAAGAAGGTGTCTTTGTTGGTGAGGGGAAGGAGAAGGGTTGGTGGATCGATGGCATCAGGAATTTATAAACAGTGGCTTCTGGACAAGAACGGAAACTGTTGGAGAAAGAGAACAGAAATTGTATTTGAAGGAGCTGGTTGTATAAAACCATAGCTCTGATAGCGTGTTTCTAAGCTGAATGTTACAAAAGAGGATTCTCGTTGTAGGATTTGTTGATTGTTTCTGTAGGATGTGTTCGGTATTTGAAAGCTAAGCTTCAGATGTGGTTTTACATGAGAAAGGGTGTTTCAGAAGCTGCAGGGAACAGCTCTGTATCGAGGGCTTTGCTCGGACATGGGAACAAGCCTGTTTGAAGTACTCGGACTGTCAGTGATAAAATGCAGTGCTCTGGCACCGCGTGCTAAACGCCAATACGAAGTTAATCAGGAAAGCATTGTCTTAAAAATAGCATAAGCTCAATTCCAATCTGCTTTACCAGATATTCAAAACCTTCCAGGCCTTAGATGCTTTTTACCCCAGTTTCACCTTGCGTGTTTGAGCAGCGTTCAGCATCCGTCTGCCAAGCTCTCGGTGAGGCCTCAAAGCGTGGGATTGCTGCCTGTTAGCAGAAGTTGTAGGGGATCAGACGTTGTGCGGTAATAAGTTTAAAGCTAGTTTTCATCTGTGTTTGTACCATCCAAACAGTCTTTTCTATCTTTGTATTCCTTTTCCTCTGCTCTCGCGAAGGTGTTTTACAAGTTTTTCCTCCATTCGGCCCAGAGTGCTGTGTGTCCAAAGAGCACGAGTCGAGTCCTGCCGCTTTGCTTCGCTGCTTGACAGAGCTGATGAGCACCTCATCTCTCACGCCAGCAGGCTTGGCAGTGTGGTTTTGAAGGAACAAAACCAAAAAAAAATCTGTATGGATAGGATTTTAAGAACAGGATGAGGGAGTTTTCTGCTAGTCCGGATGTTTTTCTGAAATGATGCAGCGACTGAAGCGTCAGCCCCAAGTGATGGGTGTTCTTCTCTCACAGGTTACCGAGTGGCACACAGGAGGAGCAGGTTGGTGATCCTTCTTCTTGCATTGAAATACTCAAGGGCAAGGATACAGAGGGAGCTCTGGGGCTGCTGCAGCAGCTTCCCGGCCAAAATATCCCGGGCTTTGTCCTTCAGGTTTTGCCTTGGGGTGAGGAGGCTGTAGCAGCAATTTTGCATTAGCAGAAGAGGCGCTGCGTGCCTCATTAGAAAAGGTTTTAATTGGCAGTGCTGAGCCTATCTGAGGTTTTTTTTGCTTCCAGCACAGCCATGTTGGTTTGTGGGGTTTTTTTTAAACTCATTAACTCCATCTATTATTCCTTGCCCCCATACCTTTCCTGGGTTGACGTGTCTAAAAAGAACAGTGAAAGCATAATCTAATACAGCATTTGTGAAAAACGCTGGTTAACCTACCTTGGGCTGGGCTGGGATTTCGCCAGTCACTAGAGGCAAGGGGTCAGTTGGTTTGGGTTTTTTTTCATGTATGTCAAATTGACCAGAATCTGTTATTTTCCCTGCGGGCCTGGCATAGCAGAGCTAGACCTACACAGTCAATGGGATGGTGCAACACTTGTGTTGTGTCCCACCTCCTGGGATTTTCTGCATGTTAGCTCTTTTTCGCAGTGAAAAACATGTTTTACTTGCTGCCTTGTTGCTGGGCTGGCAGCCTTGACCTCAGCCTGGAAATGGAGCTGTGTGGTCCTTGGTTCCCGCAGCCGTGCTGGGATTCCCTGCTTGCCCCGTGGTGCAGCCAGTGCCGCTGTCAATCATCCTGCACGTGCCCAGAGGTGCTGTCAATCATCCTGCACATGCCCAGAGGTGCTGTGCAGCTACACGGTGTGTTGAGAATAGAGAGGGATTAAAGACACAAGCGTGTGAAATCTTCCTCCCTGTTGTAGGATGCAGATCAGCCACAGCACTCTGATACAGGTGCCACGTAAAGCAGCGTGTAATGTCTTGTTTTCTACTTGGGGTTTAGGAACAGCTGTTGGGCCCTGGGAATGCTGAGATCTGTCAGCTCTGCCGGGAGGAAAGCAGCCGAAGCAAAAAAAAGGTAACTCCCAGGACTTGTGTTGTCATCTCTGTCCTTTTGCCAGAGGAAAGGGCTGCTTCATTGCCTCGTCCCGGTCCTGTTACACGTAGGAACTCGGTGTAGGATTTCCAGTCTTTCCCATTCCTTTGCTTTTTTGTTGAGAAAACGTGTGAGTTCAAAGCAAATGCCACAGCTTGGATACTTTTCCAAATGCACATACACATTTCAATACTCAGGCAAGGCTTGTTGTTCCAGTGCATTTATATGGCTCTAAAATACACACGTGAGCCTCTGCAGACAAAATGCTCTAGTGGCCTGAGTCGGTCACAACGCAGATGGTTCGTGATTGGTAACTCTTGCCTTCTGTACTACAAGGCTTCCTCTACTCTCATTTGACTTAAGGAGCTTTGCTATGAACTGCTCCTCAGCCCAGGAGCAAACTTAGGGTCTTGAGAGGGGAGTTGTGGAGCATCTTTCTCTAACCTGGCAGAGGGTTTGAGTTGACTGAAAGTTAATGAGAGAAAACTCGTGTTGTTTTTGTCTTAAGCATCTCCTTAATTTGTCTCCTTTCCTGCATTCCAGAACATCTGCAAGAACTGTGGCGGCATCTTCTGTGAAGCCTGTTCAGCGAATGAGCTGCCCCTCCCGTCTAGTATTAACCCCGAGCGCGTTTGCAATCCCTGCCACAAGCAGCTCATCCAGCAATATTCCACCAGTCCCTTGTAGGGGACGGGTCACAGAGAGGTGACCAAAAAATGGTTGTAGCTCATGATGGTTTCTGGAGTTGTTCGGGGGGAATGCGAAGACCCTTGCCTGTGTTCTTAGGAGGGCGGGGGGAAGCAGCTTTGTGGTGTTTACAGTCTCTTGTGACTAAAACAACAGTCTGAGCCTTCCCTGTACAAAAACCTTCCTGCTCTCAGAGCTGAGCTCGTGCTGGGGAGATCTGCTTTGGAGGTTGTCTCGCAAAGCGTCCCTGAGGTGTGCCTGAGCGGCCGCGGGGCACAGCGAGAACAGAGAGCCCCTGCCCAAAACCCCTTGTGCTTGTGCACGCCTGGCTGCGCCTGCAGGCCGGCACCGTTCTTGGCCTCAGGCGCGTGAAAGCGCGCTGCTGCCGAGCAACGGCTCACTGAAAGCAGAACGGGAGTGGTTTTAATCCTCATGTCTGGCTGCACTTGAAATACAATCTCCCCTTCCCCAGTTGCCTCTGACAATCCGGCTCAGCCGTGCTACGTCAGTGCCAGGCCTGAGAGGCCAGGTAAGATGCCCATAAACACTTTCTTTTTCTCTAGGTTCATTGTTTGGTCTCAATCCTCGGGCCGGGGGCTTGCTCTGCAGTATTGCTGCTTGCTGTCAGTATTGGAAAGTCAAGCAAAGCTGTGAAAGTTCTCCTTTGGTATTTTTAGAGGCTGGGGCGATCAGAGGGGGTTTTGAGGCGTGCACGATGCGAGAACTGGTGACCTGCACTGATCTGGCACGGAGGTGCCCGTAAGGCTTCTCCAACCTTCCCCTCAGAGACCCTCACTGTGACTTAATGACTGCACAATGGTGGCCAAAGCTAAAGGTGTCACCGTTTTTGTTATTTTGGTGTAGAAAACTGGAGGAACTGGATTCCCAACTGCTTAGATACCAAATCATCATCCTGACGCGAGGTTATGGCTGCTTCGATCCACGTCTGCCCCCTTGTGCACGTGAAAAAGTCATTGTAGTAAACCTGGCATTTCACCCTTTTTTGGTTAGATCAAAATGAAAATGGGGTGGAATTGGAATGCTTCTCACCTTCTAGAAGTTCTGATTTGAAACACAGTTTAGAGAGGTTTCACAGTTCACGCTACATCGTTCTTTGTTGATCTTACCTCGTGGGATTTTTGTTTTACTCCGAAAGCGGTGGATGCCTCCTTGTGAGGCACACAGCATGGCCTAGAGTAGAGTTCGACCTGTTTTACACTGGAAGCCTGCTTCAGTCTGTAAGACCACAGAATGTTTTGCAGTCCAAAGAGAACAGATGTATTTATATGTGACAAATGCGTTCGGTTTTGTACAAGTTTTACCAGGGGTTAGTGGCTTAATTCCTCAGAGGGGATTTTCTGTTGATTAGACTGATTGGAACCACATTAAGAAGCATGTCAGAGCTGAGGTTATTTAGGTGTTTGGTGCTAGTTTGTTTTGGAGTTACTCGTTCTAGTTCCTTCTAGGCCTCAGCATGTTCAGATGCTCAAGTTCTCCAACTCCTCTTAGCACCGTTAAGAGCTGGAGCACTTCGCCAGGGGGCAGTTTTGAATAGTTTTTCTTTTTCTGCCTTTTTTTTTTTTCCCCCCATCGTGGTAGTTACCAGATGCATTTCCTTGCTGCTCTTCCTTCAGGTAGGTAAGCAGTTGTAAAGAGTGTTGAAATACGAAAAGACGAACTCAAGTGTGGGCACGCTGCCCCCACAGGGCGAGACATCAGAGGTGAATGGAGAAGACACTGAATTTCGTGTTCATTTCAAGCTCCTGCACCCACACCCAGTGTGACTTCTCCCAAGGAGAAAGTGAGACCCAAGCCGAGACCAAGTCTCATGTGAGAGGAAGGCAGGCCCTTAATGTAAATTATTTTCAGGCTGGTAAGGTCAGAGCGAGACTGATCTCGCTCTTCCCTGGTGCCTCAGGCTCGGTGGAATGTCTCTTGGTACCTGCTGTCGCGCTTTGTGATGTTGCAAATGCTCAAGGCGCGTTTGCTCTGTACTGCTTGTAATGCTCCAGGGCGGGGTGACACCCTGTTGTTTGGGCTGGGGGGAGTGGAGGCAGTTTTTTTCCTGATGTTCATTTTGTTCCACACAATAATAAAAACTTGCTCATCCGTATCCTGCATCCTGAATGATCTTTTCTTTTGTTCACTTTTGGCTACGTGCTGTTTCGCAACTGGTAGTGGATGACAGGTGCTTACACAGATCTTGGAGGCCTGGTGAAGAGGAATGAAGTACAGGCTACACTACCCAGTGCTGACTTCTGCCTGTGAGGATTTTACATCACTCTGGTTTTGTTAATTAAGAATACTGGTGTTTTATTAATGTTTTGTACAGCGTGATGCAGCTGAAGACTAGAACTCCAGCATTTGCTGTTCTTCCAATACAGCTGCTTCTGCAACAGACTGTCCACAGTATGTCAACACAATTTATTACATGCTTTTACACAAGGCTAAATGAGGTTTTATACAATTTACCGTTGTTATTGAGCAGCGACACTCCCAGTCAGTCTTAAGGCTCATCCCCCCGGAATGTGTTCACTTTGGCCTGAAAGGAAAGGAAGAGCAAAAGGAAAAATTATCCCTGTGTTTTAGTCTAAATTACTGTCTCCAGTCATATTCTGTGATGTTGGGGAGCAGCGAACCTCAGCTCTCCCCATGAGCATTTTCCCAAGGGAGTTCATGGAAGCATTGCACGTTGGCCAGAGCCAACTAAAGGTCACAGGAAAAGTTTTTCCTGAGGGTAATGTCGTGCCTTTTATTTGTAGAGGTGGGAAACCCCTCTCTGGCAGCAGGAGGGCTGTCCTGTTACAACGTATGACTTGAGGGAGGCCACCTCCCACACACAGCTGGCAATTTTTGTCCCGTAAAATCCCCCTCAGGCTTGACACTGTGACAAATATTACGATCTATTTGCATTGAAAATGTTTAGCCATGTTTCCTATTCCATCCCAGGGAACACAACCCATCAGAACCTTGAATCAATTCCCCTAGTGGAGTTTTAAAGGGAGGAGGATAAACAACAAAAGCTCTCTCGCACACTCCAGCCGGCCTCAGCTGTGAAAGGACGAGTTGCTGTGTAGCTGGGCCGTGTCCAGGCAGCGCAGCCACCTCTGCCAGGTCAGGCTGCAACATGAGGAAGGAGCTGCTGCCTCCTCCCCACAGGACTTTGATCCCGGGGTATCTGGATTCGCAGCCTGCAGGGTCTGACCTCAGATCAGCTGTCTGTGGTGACTCTCCAGCCGCTCTCCATGGCAGCCTCTGAGCTAGTTGAAGTCCAAAGTATTAGAACCAGGAAGCCTGAGGCCCACGTTGCTAAAAAACCGAACGTCAGAGAAACACGCGCTTACCAAACCTGAGCCCGTGCCACTGTCACTAGCAGTTTTCTTTTGCCTTCGGGTGTTCATTCAGGAATAATTCAATGGCGCTGCACTCTGGGGAACAATTTGAGAGAGACAATCCGTGTTCAGTGTCACTTCAATGTGTTGTATTTTCTTTTTTTTGTGTTTTGTGCAAAACCAATGTCATATTAGAGGGTAAGCTGGAAAACTACATTTCAACTGATGCTGTCGCACAGGGTGTTAGCAGCAGCTTGACAAGCTGGGCTAAACTCCCCGCGGAGTGCGATGCCCTACACTTCACTTACGCAGCTGTGACCCGTCCTTCGCCATTGCGGCGGCGGCGTCCTCATGGCTCTCAAAATGCACATCCGCTTCTCCGGTGGCGTCTCCTTGGGAGTCGTATTCCACCGTGATCCTTGTGGGCTTCAGTGGAGCAAAAAACTGAGAAGGAGGGAAACAAACGGGAGAATTTGGTGAGAAAGAAACAACAGAACAGTAACGCACTGTGTCACAGAGAAACCTGATGTTTTTATGCGTAAGAGCTGTCAGCTGGGGTGAGGTCTGAGCTCCTGAGTAGCAAAAGTCTCCTAATTCCTGACAGGGGCAAAAATCCTCACACAGCTCACATTCATTCAAGTCACTAAGTGAGCTACAGTCACTCTCTGATGCTGTACACTAGTAATAAGTAAAATTGATATTTTGAAGTAAAATTGAAATTTAGACGATTCTAAAGCTCGTTTTTGTACTATCAGCGACGCCGAAGCCCAGTTACACTGATGAACAGCCACCTGAGTCACAGTGGCAGATGTTAACGACAGTGAAGCAAGCTTTAATCCCTTCTTATTTATGGAGGTGAGTGAAACGCTGTTGTGCCTGTGAGGCCACGGCCACCCTGGGGAGGGAGCCTGCAACCCTCAGCAAGGTCAGGTTTCCAAGGACATTCAGCCTGAGGCCAGACAGCACTGAGGACTAACACAGACACACATAAATTAAAAAACTGAAGTCACTTCATCTGTACCAATTAATCAATGGTTCACATTTGTAAGGACAATTGAATTTCATTCACAGTTTTACCGTTCCTCACATTTATAATGTCTTGGGCACTGGCTTGGGTAGGAAAACCCCTCATGTGGACAAAATGCAGCGGTGACGAGACATTCCTGGATTCTGAAACATTCCTGGAGCTTTCTGTTCCTTCCCTGCAGAATTCTGTGGAATTAAGGAAAAAAAACCAAACCAACCCATCATTAATGCTGGTGATGACCACCTCCCTCACATGAAAACGGCAGCCACAGCGGGCTGTGCTCACGGCACACCTTCATAAAATGAAGGGCCTTCAAAGAACACGCATGACAGGGATAGACTCACTATTTTCTGTTTCAGCATCGGCACCTCCTGCATTGCTCAATCTTCTTTCTTCATAAATAGATTCCTGTTCTTTTCTCACTTTGGGGTAGGTCACCATCTGCCTGTCATAAGGCATGTGCTTTTGCATATGATGTTTTCTGCTTAGGTACACTTCTATGTATCTAGAATTCAAAGGAAAAGATGACATCACACCTCTGGCACCTCCACTAAGAACCTGAGAAAGTACCTTCAGGACTTTCTCCTTATCTCAGCCTTGCTCACGCACGGGGCTTGAGAGCCACAGAACAGCAAGCAACAGTTCCTGCACTTCCCAATTTCTACAAACCCCAAATTAAAACCCCACCTGAGCCCAAAAGAGATTACCAAAGGAGGCAGACACAGAGGATGCACAAGATTTTGTTCCACTTGCGTGGAGTCCTAAGATTTTTTTACTTACGGTTATGGAACTGAGGGGATAAAACCCAACAGGGTGTAAGTGCAAGTTGTGGGCGTGATACATCAAGACATACACTACATTGAGGGACTCTTATGAAGATCCCACTTACACCACACAAAGAGAGGAAAAAAAACCCCACCACATTCCCCTGTACCTGCAGGTTTATTCTCAGTAGAAAATTATAATGCCTTGAGCTTCTAGCTGCCCAGCCCGGAACCCCTGAACTCGGAGCTGCCTGTGCTCGTTATTTCAGAGAGGTGGCGGCAGTACCAGCGTGGCCTCACCCAGATGTAAGGAGCAGTGAAACTGGTGATCCCCATGGCACGGAAGGAGTAATGTGATGAAAAGGGTAATACGGACAACCCAGGGAGGAGGCCTTCCTCCCTCCTGGAGGACAGCAGCCAGAGTAAGGGAAGTCACCCCACATAAAGGCCAACGGAACGGACAGCTCAACCCCATGCACCTACGCTTGGGCCCGTGGGGTGCTCAAGGGCACTTCTGGATAAAACGGACAGGCCGGGAAGGATGACTGAGCACAGGCTGACAGAGGGTTTGGAAAGGTGGCTCATGGCACAGAAACACGGCTGCACGAGCTCAGGGGGGCGAATCGGATCAGCTGTTGTTCAACTGTGACAAAAGAAAAATTCGTGGTAAACTGAGAGTTAGTTAATCTCTCCTGGTGAGCAGGGCGGGCTGTTAGTTAATTACTGGGCACACCTACAGAACAGCTGTTTTCTTTTAATATGGGTGGGGGAGACAAGCATGAAATGCAGAGCAGGAGGAAGGAGTAAGGAAATAAAAGACAGGAAGTAGGAAGCAGGTGGGGAAAGTGGTCAGAGCTGGAGGGGTGTTTTGGAGGGGAACCCTCAAATATGGTTTCTTGAGGAAGAAGAGCTCTGGTGGATGTGGCCACTGGAGGAGCTGAGAGTTGCCTGCTGTGGGCCAGTAGCCAATGTGGTATCGGCAAGCCGAGGGCGAGAGGTAATTTGTGCTTTGCACTGTGTCCTTGTTGTGTGGAGACCCTGGCTGTGCCTAGTGCTGGGCTGAGAGGAAGGGTGAAGGTTGCCAAAACTGCAGAAAGCACCAGGAACACGGGTGGAGGTTTGGCAGGGGGAAAGTTCTGCAGAGGGCCTGAGATCTCGGTGCACTTGTGACCAGGCAGGTTGTGTGTACCCAGTGTTACTTGCTCTCAGTGCTACGCTGAATTTGCCTGAGGAAGCAAATGCCTTCAGGAATACTTAAGAGAAACTGAGAGGTTCCCCAATTCCCCCAAATGATTAAGTGCTGAAAAAAAGTGTCCCTGGAGTGCAGAGAAGCCCACAAAAAACTTTTTTGTTTGTTTGTTTTTGTCAAAGTTTTAAAGGAGACATTGGCAGAGGAGGCAACAGTTGGGTTACACAACTATCATAACCTACCTGGTTTTAGCCATGATGCTAGTTTGACACTACTATGAGAGAAACTTAACAATGATTTGTATTGGCATCTTCATCTGAACTCTGAGCTCTAGGCTTTAAAGGTAACAAAGGCAAAAGCTTCCTGAACAATAATAATTACACAGGAAGCATGGGATGGCTGACGATCAGCTGTTCGACCTGGGCAGAAGCAAGCTGTGTCACACAGTAAGCTTCAGCCAGGCTGCCCCACCCTCCCAAACCCAGCCAAGCACCTACCGGCTGCCCATGTATTCTCGGTGCTGTAACAAGGCCTTCGCTGCCATTTCAGGGACTGCAAACTGCACAAAAGCTTCTCCTGTTCTTCTTTCTCCCCGGTAAATAAAAACTATGTCTGTTATTCTCAAACCTATGCAAGGGAAGAGAGAAAAAGGCGTTTTACCCAGGTAGGAACTCGTTCCATAGCACAGGGAGAAATCTTTTTCCTCTTCTTTTTGGTGGTTTTTGTTTGTTTTTTTTCATAAGCTACTTGGCCAGTTAAACAGTTCTGAAACAACGGCTCATGCTGGCCTACATGCCTTTCTTTCCAACTCCAATTTATTTGCTTTGTCTAAGTTAGTTTTCACAGAAGGCTGAATTACCAATCATGTGTTGAGTTGGGGCTTCAAGTAACTATGAAAATAAGAAGTCAATCCAAGTTCTAGATAACAAGGACATCCAGGCCATAAATACTCCCTGACCTGTCATATTATAGTATTTCTTTCCCATCTCATTTAAAACCCAGTCTGAATTCACTGAATTTAACCTTTTGGGCTGTTCCAGTATTTTCTCGGGGGGCCTGTAATCCGGGAAGTAGCTCTATCTGACATGAAAGAGAATACACACTGGGCGGGGCTCAGCTATTAGTTTTTGGTTTGTTTTTTCAAGAATGCTTTTGAGTATGTCTTTGCACCCTGTTACTTTCCTGAACTCCTGAGAAAATGGAAATACTTGCTCCACAATGCTGCTCTAGTTATCTTGTGGTGGTAACTGTGCTACTAGATGGCTTCAAACACAGCAAACTGCTGGTTCTCAGTTGAGAAATTTACTAATGGTGGCCTTTGCTTTTGGTTTTTTTGAGCCTTAGTAACACTAGCCTTGAGCTACAGGGCTGTGTGCTTGCCTTGGTGGAGCGGAACAAGCTGTGGGAAAGAATTGCTGCTGGTTTAGTTTACAAACTTTACCTCAAGTCCGTTTATTTTGCAAAACCTACAAGGGCTTCTTTCCTAACGAAGGCAGGCAGCAGCACCTGGATTGCTGTAGCCCTGGGTGTGGGACACGAGGGTGTGTGTGCAAAAACAGTTGTTCAGCTGAGAACTGATGTAATGAGCCAGTCATAAAAAACCTCTAACTGCTCTTAATAGCTTTAAGTGGCATCTGTGATGATGACACAGCTGTGATACCCATGCTGCTCTCTCTTGTAGTGTTGCTATCACATTTTTGTTTCTCTTAACTTTGCCATATTACGCACTGCTGGTAGCCCAATTGCAAGTGATGGGATCTAGCTTTATCTTTTTCCTTCCCCTGACCCCCCCCGAAAAGGTGCAAAAAGTCAAGGGTGCAAGAAAACCTCACAGCTAAAAGCTTGCTGAGTAAGCCTTAGTTAGTGCCAGCTGTGGGGGGACAGCAACTCCTTAGACCCTTTAAGGTGTTAAAGGCTGCAAGTACTTTTGCTTTCCTCACCCAGAGGAACAGCAGTGTAGTTCAGCATCCACGTGGGCAATGAAATCTCTTGTACTGTAAGAGCACGGAATAGGCTGAATTACCTGAAAAAAAATTCATGATATCCTCCTCAGTGGAGCTGAATGGAAGGCCTCTGAGTAGTACAACTCCATCGTTTATGGCTTGCGACTCATCCCGCAGGTTTTGTAGTAAGCCCTCGACATCACTGTCGTGCACTTCAAAAACTGCAGGGAATACAGGCACAAAACAGGTTTTCCCTCATGTTACTCAGAAGGTGGTGCTCCACAGGCATCTTTTCAAGGCAGCTTTCACCCCCCAGGAAACTTCACTGTGTTTCTAACACACATCCCATACTGTAAGGTCCTGCAATGGTGCCCTTGGCTGCACAAGCCACTTGGCTGTTCCAGCCTTTTTGACTTAATGGTGGCTTGTTGGCCACCATGCTGCGCTTCCCCAAGCTGCCCTCTTTTATTCTCTTTATCGCGAGGTTTTTTTTCCCCAGAGTTAAGTTGTGCTGCTTCAAACCCACCTTTCACGTAGCGTGGGCCCATGTACCTCAGGTGCTTTTCCAAGGCTCTCTGGACGTCTGCTTTGGACTCCAGCTCAATCAAGGCATCCCCTCTGCGTCTCCCATCCCTGTTTAAGAGGAAGTGTATGCCGTTCTCACGGTTTCGAATTCTACAGTCTAGAAATCAAGGAACACACGATACAGAAACATACGCAGCTGGATCAAACATGGGAGTCTTCTGGTCACAGGTGAAAACCAAATATTCTGTGTAGTGCTGTCCCCCCTCAGCAGTGCAAAGACTGTCTTGAAACAAAGGATAGGAAACTACTTCTAACCTAAACTTGAATCCACAATGCTTACCGCAGGGAAGGCAACTATTTGACATCCATGAGGTTCCACAGCTCTATAGCTGGAGAATATATGTTAATGTTTCTAAATTTGTTTCGGAGTTATGTGAAATCAGTAACAAATGCTGTAGCGTTTCAGCCTCGATAGCTTTGCCTGGTCTATGTTTCTTTCCCCACAGACTTTAAATTGACTTAATTTAGTTTGGCAGGTTATTAAATGGTTTAAAAACTTGTCTCTGACCATCTAGTCCACTCTGGAAGGACGCATCACAGTATTGCAGTATGGAGGGCCCAGCCCTTCAGAGCTATGCACGAGCCTATCAGTTTGGATCAGAGGGCATCTAAACTAGTAAGTAAAAACCTCTCAGTTTGTTTAAAAGTGGGGAGTTGGGAAAAAGCCAATGGCTTTTAAATGGCTTTTAAGGAACTGGTTTTGTATTGGATTGCCTTTATTGAGGAATCACTAAGGACGGAGAGGCTTGCTCCACTACATATAAAATGCCATAAGGATGAGTTTCTGGTTATTGTCTAGCAGTTTGAAGTTGATGATATGTTTTGTCTGGGTAAATGATGAATAATTTTGCAACAAGAGCAAAACCTTCTCTTCCTCTGGCTAACTGTGTCTGAGTTTTCTTTCAAGCAATCACCAACCGCCAGGTTCAGTATTGCCACAGCGCAGTTAGGCAGCAAAACGACCTCCCGTACTATCGAAAAAGGTGAGCACGTCTTCCTCGGTGCAGGAGAAGGGGAACCCTTGCGCTCTGATGAGGAAGACGTCGCTGTCGGCCTTGGGCGACTCGTTCTCCGGCTCCGAGAGCTGCCCTTCCCGGGACGGCGCATCTGTAACCTGCCCACGGCAAGAAATGGACTCAGAGCCACGCAAAG
>NW_009736073.1:1035-1547 GCF_000703405.1 Apaloderma vittatum | reverse complement strand
AGCAATGGATTTCTGCCTCAGCACTCACAATACGGATGTAAAGTCCACAGAAGCAGCACAGGCAGGCTTGCAGCAATATTTTAATGAGACCAAAGGAGGTAATGAGGAGAATCAGGAGGATGAATCAGGCGGAGCCAAGCTTTTTGTTATTGAGGAGATCCCAGGGGGCACCAGTTGATTTGTCCAGTAAAGAGAGACAGAGCAGCAGGTCCCTCCAGGCTGGTCACTGGGGGTCTCACAGAGCACTACGAGGAGAGCATGAGATAAGAAACAAAGAAAGACAGGAAAGGTAGCCAGTGGCCATGTTTTCAGATATCCCTGACACTGGTCTCCACAGTCTTCTCCTTGCAGGAGAGGCAAGAGATGGTCATATGCTGTTAAATCAATGGCTCAAAGTTCAGTCCTCTGTCCACTACCATGTTCTGCGTTCCAGTGAGACCTTGTCCAAGACAGATGACAACATCTTTAGCAGGGGGGGCAGCGCCTGCCACAGTAGCGGTTGGGGATGCAGG
>NW_009736073.1:0-848 GCF_000703405.1 Apaloderma vittatum | reverse complement strand
CGGGGTTGGGCCACAGGGCTGGCAGCAGGGTACGCATGGGGTGCAGCAGGACATGTCTTGGGGCTGGAGGTGCACCTGGGAGAGAGGGCAGAAAAGAAGGAGAAGACAGTAGTTGGTGAGAAGGAGCCTGATTATGCTGTCACAAAGGAGTCAAGGCTTTAAATGAGTGGAAAGATGGAGTCTGTTCCAGAAGCCTCACTGTCTGCAATGTCTCATTCAGCCAAGGCACTACAAACAGCAGGCAGATGCAACAAAGCTCTATTCTAGTGCACAAACCACAAGGTTCTTCAGTCACATCCCAGGAAGGCAGACCTTTCCCCTGCTTCCCACTGTCATGACAAGTCACCCCAAGTCCCAGCATATGACAAAGACAACATCAGCTGAGACATTCGTTGAGTTTAGATTTCCCTTTGGAAGAGGAAGAGAAGGGTTTTCAGACTCACCTGGTTCCGAAGAGGAGACAGGAGAAGTGGATGAGGGAGCAGTGACTTGGACTTCCTTTTATACCTGTCCCTCATTGCCGCAGGACCTGAGGCAACCTTGGCAGAGACAACAATTTTCTGACAAACTCATCGTGAATGCAAACCATCACAGCCAATGATACGGTCTGTCGTTTTATTTCCTGCACTGCTGCCCTTTCATTTCCAGGTTTGTGCCATGCCCATTCCCCAACAGAGACTTCCTCAAAGCACTGGGATGAAAGGCCCAATGAATTCTTGGGCAGGAGTGCAGCAGTGTGGGCAGAAGACTCAGCTCAAGTGCAGGACTGGTCCAGAGCAGGGAAGTGACATTATGCTGGGTCCCTGTGTTGGGGCTGTTTGAAATGCTCTTCTCAGAAAAAAGCTCTA